>NW_026000078.1:6516437-6621093 GCF_001458135.2 Marmota marmota marmota | reverse complement strand
AGAGAGAGAGAGAGAGAGAGAGAGAGAGAGAGAGAGAGAGAGAGGAGAGATTGGTCCAAACCTTTACAAGTTTGCAATATGGAGCAATAGTAAAAGAAAACGAAATCTGTTGGTTGTCACAATACTACCTTTATCTCTTTACCTAGACCCTCCATACAAATGTGGGACCAGTTTTACTTAAGAAAAGTAAAAGGGAGATAGTGCAATGCCTGTGTCATTCACACGTTTTAAAGAGTTATTTATAATCCACACTGTGATGGCAACAAAATTCTAGGTTCTCTTGGGACTGACTGACATTCAGTGCAAATTTGCTCAAGGACTTATAACTTCTACACATCTCATTTTCCTTCATCTTTTGCCCTAATATATCTGGGAAAATCTTCATATCGGAGAAAAGATTCAAATTATGATTCTTTAAAAGATATGGTATTCATGATAATGCTCTCACTTAGTGTTAAAGGTGGTTATGGGATTTTCCCCCAAACATGTGGGATTTTATGTCAGTAGGAATTTTACATGCTCCTACCTTGTTTTGGATTAGAAACCTCAAGGGAAGAAATATTCGGCCAAATCCTATTAAACTTTGGAGGATCTGCATGCATCAGGAAAAATCAGGGAATGTTATTTTCCAGCTATAATGTCATTTGGTCTAAACAGAAAATAAACGAACAAAGACACAAACCACACGTCTGCTTTTAACTTGGCTTTGATGCGCTTAAACAAAACATGACTCCCACACCAAACAAGAGCAGGCAACTGATGATCCCCAAAACATTGAATGGACATTAAATATATAGCCACTTCCCTAACAAAGCTCTACATTTCCTTTTGAAATAAGGTAGAGTGTTCTTACACAAAAAAACCAAATAGGGACTTCAGCCATCCAAACCAATAAGTTAAGCCGGTGCCTGAAACTAGAAGATAACACTAAAGAAATAATTTCTCACTTGAGGATTCCATTCTACTGAATTTATATTTACAGATATGAACTGGTTGCATTAGTCTTTCATGAGAGATTCTTTGGGGTATGTTTTAAGTGTGAGCCATTATCTCTGAAATGAAGTGGATCTATTTCCTGTTTACATTGATGCAATTTCTCAGAGAAGGAAAGAGGGATGACTGGTGGTTCTGGCTTAAAAACATTCCAAGGTGCTTCCAATCATATCTAACATTTGTATGCATGGATGTGTGTCTGTTTCTGTGGTGCTTTTAGCTCAAAAGGTGTTTCTAGAGTTATGGGTCTCAATCCAGAAATATTTAAAAGCATTGTTTAATTTGTTTAAATTATGAATTAATTGTATTTCTGTCTCAGATACACCCATCTAAATAAATAAATACATAAATAAGTTTAGAACACTCAGGATTAAAATTTGATATTTTAAAACTGCTTTTGTTTAAGCTGAATATACCTGACTATTGAAACAGCTCTTTTATGATTCAAATCCTATCATTCATTAAGTCCTGCTCAACGCCCATCTCTTGTGTCATCCTGCAGGATGACCCAAGTCCACAAGGACAACTCTTGCCTCCATACTCTTGCAGCATTTGCTGTCACTGCTCCTGATCTTTTACTGACATGTGGACAGGCGTGAGCCTTCATATTGCTAGTTAAATTTCATAGGTCTATTTCTCATCATCCTAATTAGATTGGATCTCTTTGAAGAAGGCCAAAGCCCTGAAGAAGGCTTCAGAAAGTATCTGATAATTGAGAAATTGATATCAAGTGGCTAGGCTACTGTAAACAGGTATTATCAGATTGTTTCCTCCATCATTAGATTATAGCCAATAACATTCTTGCAGGACATGGGACTTTCACTATTACTTTGTTTTAAAAATATTTGTTACAAGAGCTGAGCTCACAGGTCTCACACAGCTCTGGTCTGTTTTGCACTTCTTTCATACATGTATATGCAAAGGCCAAGAAAATCTTAATTATTGATATTGCTGTTATCTATGAATATTTATGAATGGAAAGAGAATGCAATAGTCTTCCATATCAATATTCAGATGTTTTAAAATAAATAAATATTTGGTCACATGTAGAGAAAAATATATGGGTGATTGATGAAATGTTGCTTTTCACTTGAGCATTTTGATGATACCTAGATATTAAATTACTAGAAAAAGTCTAACTGATCCTTGATGATCAGTTTTGAAAAACTGCACATTTGCATTTTGAAGGAATTCATTTTATTACTAGAAATGGTGCTGAAAAAGATTTCACATGGTTGGCATGATTTTGTGTAAAATACATTTATATTATTAAGCATCAAATATTTCTCTCCATTTTTTCTATAATAGCAAATATAGGTCATAAATTGGGGTGATGATTGAAAGTTTAATGTTAAGTACTTACTGACATGTTTGTCTTGAAGAAAAGGAAGTTATAATATGATTTATTACTTTTTAATAAGCTTTGCCAAGAAATTTAATTAAAGGAGATAATTTTGTAATAGTTTAGAAATGAGTTCTAAAAATCAACTCTATAAATTAAACTTTATTCCATGTTCCAATAAGTAAAATATTTGTGTACAGTTCTTTTTGGGGGGTGTTTTATGATTCTTCCTGCAGATGCTAAGGTTCCATTTTAATGATCTTCTGCTGTATCATATAGCTAAAAGAACTTCTTGGACATGGAAGTCCTTGTTTTGTCTGAGAATATAACTAGACATTTTTTCCAAATAATTTTCATTATTTAGGATGCTTAATGTTACTGAAAAATTAAAACTCAGAACCACCAGTGGGGTAAACTTTATATGCTATGCATTTTCCTTGCAAGGAAACATGGAGTCCTGAAATGCTGGATATTTGTATTCGTTGCCCCTAAACTCATATAGTGTTTCCATATACATTTTTAATATCTGGTCTTCATGGAATTTTTAACAACATCTCATCATAAATTAAAAAAAAATTGTTTTGCAATTGCAGGGCCAAGCAAGAAAACACTTATAATTAGCCTATTACTCTCTGGTAACTTTTGTTACTCTAAGATCCTGTTACGAAATAAATATAAATATTACTAACAAACATTTAATTCCCAGAAGTAAATTAGGCACATTGGAGGCTCTACGAATAGTGTAATGGAGACAAATTCTATCTTACCATATCCAAAGCCAATGAACATCTTTGTATAAAATGAAGCCTCTGAGAATTCTTAGCCACTGGCTACTTGTTTCAAGTAGATATAAATTGCAAATAGGAAAAAATTATAATATATCAAAAGTATTTGTATTTCCCCTTTGGGTAAACTGTTGCAAATTTACTAATTTAATTTTCTTCAGAAATCAACTAGGGAAAATCTCTGGGTCAGTATGAAGGTCTCAGAGTGGTACTTTGTTACAAGGCAAATGGCCTTGTGAGCGGTAAGATGAGGAGTCTAGTCTCAGTTCTACCACTTTGGAGCTGTCTGGCTGTTCATTTCTCGAGACTCCAGTTTCCTTATCCATAAGAGAAAGATGCTGCAGGAGAGATCTCCAAGATTTCTTTTAGCTAATTTCTATCCCACCAATAGTTCCCTCATGGCCTAGCAGCATCATGCTAAAGTTCTCAGAGGAGGAAGAAACCCATTGGGAAGGCACATATGCCTTTTGGAGAATCTAGGGGATTGAGTTTGTTGTATATTTTCCTTGGGAGGAAAAATAGTGTTCTGAAATGCTGGATATTCATATTTGTTGCTCCTAAACTCACATAGTGTTTCCATATACATTTTTAATATCTGGTTTTCATAGAATTTTTAACTTAACATCTCATCTTAAATTAAAAAAAAAATTTTTTTGTTTTGCAATTGCAGGGAAAATTATTGTGGAAGGCCTTGACTATGGACCTATTAATTGTCATACTAAAGCCTAAACTGAAGTTTAGAAAGAATTGTTAGGGTACAGAGAGATCACAACATGTTTGAAGGTGGTCATTCAGGAATAGATGTTTATGCATCTCCCTTCTTAAGGATTCTGGCCCCATGTGGAAAAATGAATTGAATTTGTCTTGAGGATCTCTTCTATTGGACTTCAAAGAATGGTTATGTGTGAAATAGGGAGATCATAATCACATATCACACAATTGCCCATTCTAAAAATAAACAAAATTTCCAGAAGGCCCATCAGTTGTTATTAATGTATTGTTATTTTGAAGTTTTGAATTAGATATATGAAAAGCCTAGAACATACCTGTTTTGTGAAAAATTTTTAAAAATATTGTGCATGTAAACAGCTCATGCCAGAATTGCAAATTGGACCACTTAAACAAGTTCCTTAATGTTGTGCCTGAGTTTTCTCATCAGTAAAGTGAGGATAATGACACTGCTTGTAACTGGTTGCATGAAAACTGAATTGAGTTGATATTTGCTTCACATTGTAATGAGGATTCAATAAATGTTGGTTCTTATTCTATTTGTGGTTACTGTTGTAATAAAAATAAGATTACTGTACTATGAATAGTTCTTACTGACTCGAAGTAGGGAAAATAATATGCTCTCCCTATTCTTTTTCTCAACATTAATTGCTCCCAAAGCAAATGTTCTGATATGTAAGAAAGCTTTCATATGATATACTTTACTTTAGGGAAAATCCAGTTCCAGGGCCTATATTAATTAATACTATTGTTCAGAAAACAATAGAAATCATTTTCAATATGAGAAATATTTGATTTTTAATCTTTAACAATATAAAAATGCTAATTTCTAGTTTCTTTTTGGAAGTACATTAGCTTAGAATATGAACCAAATATGTGGTTTTTCTTAATTCCTTTTATTTGTTAAGATCTCCTCAGAAAATTGTTTTATAATAATATCATTGTGACACTTGAAATCTATTTTTATGAATAAAAAAATTGAGATTCCTATTATAAAAATGAGACTCTAGAAAAAAAGCTTTTTCTTTCTTTCTTTCTTTTTTTCCCCCTCTGTGCCCTCTAAAAGCTTTCTGCTCTGTAGGATGAAGAGTAGAAGTGTGTTAGAATTGCTCAACCTGACCGTCTAGTTCTGACATCATAGTGAGGCTAGCTGAAAAGCAAGCTTCAAGCAAAAAGCTAAATACATGTTATTTATATCAAGAAAGTTTTCAAGGTGGGATTGCTTTAGAATATTCAGCTGTCTTTTATCACATACAGCATTCAATAAGCGTGAAGAGTAGATTGCTTTCAATTCATTTTATGGAGAGTCTTTAAGGACAGAATAAAATGTGACCATCTTTCCCATCAAAGGAAATATATGCTGATTTTTTTTTCTAGAAAAGTCTACCATGTACTAATAGTAATTTAAATAAACAAAGAGGTAAGTTCTAATATCATGGCAGGATGTGATGGGTCCTCATTTGAGATTGGACATTGAGCTGGAATTCTGCTTGGCTTCTTTCTGGATACTTTAAAAACAATTCATTTAAGCCTTAACTGCTTTATCTGTAAAATGATGAAGTTGGATGAGTTGCTCTTCATGCTTCTTAGCAATACTAATGGTTACATAGACTTCTGGTTCTAAGATGTGGCATCCTGTGAGAAATGGTGTGCCACCATGATATGAAAAGGAGATGCTCAGAGGATGTTAGTGAGCCTCCACTAAACATGGATCTTCCAGGGCCTTCTGAGGAGAATATCAGGCACAGATAAGATCACAGGGTCCCTTTGGGTTTATACACTCACTGCTATTGTTCCTCAGGGAATCTTTAAATAACATTATTGATGCCTTGAAAAGAATCTACAGAAAACCCTGAAGATTTTCAGGAGAAATCCCCAGAGCCTGGAGGTAATCTTGATTTTCTTCACAGTTTGCAGCCTACTCCCAGAAGCACAGCATCATTAAACTGGAAAGGAAGATGAGTTTCAAGTGATAGTGGTGGATCTATTCTTGAGATGGCACGTGGGGTTTTGTTTTGCTATAGGCCCCCGTCTCAATATATAAACAGACATGTATAAGCATGTTTCATAATTTGCATAGCAAATTTCATGAACTGCTTCATGTTCTGTAATGTATCTTACACCTATACACTTCTCCTCTCCCACAGTATGTGGGGGATGTTTGTTGGTAGAGGAGAGACACATATTTTGATGTGGGAGGATCAGTCTTCCATTCACTGTCCTCAGACTCCGTGTGTAAATTTTCCCTATTGACAACACAGTGATGTAAGAAAACATGAACTTCTACTTTTCTCCAGGACTCTGTGAATCCCTGAAACAAAATGAATCAATTCAAGAATTAGCAGGTCTTTTAAAGTGCAATGTAGTAGAGTAGAAGCATCTTGGGGAGGGGGTCTATAAATCTGGAATCTTTTGTTTTCTAATTTCTTCCACTTGCTATATCATGTTCTATGTAGCCTTTGGAGTCAGATATCCATTCCTGGCCATATTACATTGGACAAGTTATTTAACCACTCTGAGCCTCAGATTTCACTATTTGAAAAATAAAATTCTGTAAACATGTAGCTACATCTCCCTACAATTCTGAGCCAAGTTCTGTGCCTAACTTTTCTTATGAGGGGCAGTGGATACTTTCTGCCTTGGTACTCCAAGAAGACTTCAATGGATATTCACACACCTTGAAGAAACTACGATTGTGCAGGAATTTACAATTAACATGTTTGAAGTTTTATTACAGGATGTTTTTGAAATCTTGGCAAATCTTTGTTTCAACTAGAAATTTCCTGACCCGACAAAGATAACTAGCAAAGGTAGAGATATCAGCTCACACTTAAAAAAAAAAAAGTGGCTTGAATTTCTAAAATTTGCCTGGGAAAAGGTTAATACATGAAAAAGTCACTTTGCCTAAGAAAGGCAATTATTGCCAATAAAGATTGGTAAACTTCTCAGTTTTTTTAAAAAATGGGAGATTCTTCCCTGCTCCTTTATTGGATTTATTCGGTTTGTTCTTCAGGATTAAGGAGGCAGCTACATCCTAATGTTCATTCAATTTTAGGATAACCACAAAGGTTTTATGAGTGTGAAATGCTAGTTACACAAATATGAAATGGATCTGTGATGAAGGTACTGGGTATATGATAGAACATTCCCAAAGGCATTTCACCGGGGACCTCAGTTTTCCTTCTAGAACATCAGCAAACAATTCAAAATTAATGTAGCATACCATGCAATTTGCTATATTGCTACACTAGCCTGGTAATTTTTTTCCTCACTGTATAAAAACTAATTAGTTAAAGGGCAATTCAAATGAAACTTTTATTGGGGGGATTTAGAAATATTAAAGCAAAGGGGAAAAGACAGCAAACATACACTGAAGCTCTCTGGATAGCATGAACACGATTATTAATAACCCTTGGGTGGGGAAATGATTAACCTTGTTATTTTCCTCACGATCCAAGTTTCTGCAATAAATTGGCACTGCACAAAAATATTTAGATGCTGTATGGAAAACAACTTTTACAAGGTCTCCAACTGGCATCAAATATTTTCAAGTATGAAAACATCTCTGGGCTTTCTCAACAGGCTGATGGATCCCTGCAGGTAGCACTTCCCTTGTTTAATAGTCCTGCCAATTAAATCAAATTAGAGATGAATTTTTAACTCTGTGATGAAGGCAATGCTCATTATAAGAGAAAACAGGAAAATGAGATATTTCCCTTAAGTGAATTGCTGTTTCAAATTGAATAATTTGGGGATGGCAGAGGCCGGGGAAAGGGAGCCAAACAACTTCATCAATATTCTCTGCTTTATATGCCATCATGTCAGTCATATGAAAGGAAATAATCTATAGGCAGGGTCACCAGATATTTATGTCTTTCTTTTCTTTTGTTGGTCTTCTAAGACATTTCTAATTATTTAAAAATTCCAAGTCTTTCTTGATGTGATTTTTCTATTTCATGCATGGTTGACCTTTAACCTCTAACTCATCTGTCATTTGCTTTTGTAGGAAGTGATAATCACCCACACAAAGCTATTTGTTCATTAGGCCAATTCTTGATTGTCTAATTGTGCTATTTGTAATATATAGTTTAACATAATTAGTAGAATCATTTGCTTTGAAGGACTAAGGGTCAGATAATGTATGCTAGAAGTCAATGATTAGTTTATCACTTTAACTCATTTATCACTTTATACCCATTACAGGTCAACTATTAATTTGGATCATTGCATCAACACATGTTCTCGTAAATAAAACTGTGAATGTTTACTTATAAGTATACTTTATTTAAAAAAAGCAAAACCTGAATGAATTGGTACCACATCAGGTAAGGTGAAACAAAATATTGATGAGAAGGCTCCTGGGCTGCCGATCTATTTTGGGATTCATTAATTGCTCACAATATCATCAGTATTTTTTCAGCCATGGTCAAAGCACATCAAAAGGAGTGAGTTTTAAATCAACTACCCTTGGGATGTTTGGGAAACCTATTTCCTAACAGATAGACAACAGCAGGTACAAATGACCTTAATGGGAAATTTGTTTCAAAAGTATTTTTAGCAGATGATCGGAAAGGATGACTGCTCTGTCCATGCATGCCTTAATACAGGCGTTGACAATTTGAGATCTATACTGAAATCTATCTGGACTCCCAAAACTTTAGTTGTTGTGTATATAGCATATGTATGTAAACTTATGGTTACACACATCAATAATTTACATCAATAATATACATCATTTATTTTCTTTGAGATACACTTTGATGATTAGAGTCTCATGGGTGTTATATTTGTTGTAATGGTATCTTCCTTCATAGCTTGTGGAATGATGCTCATTGATTTCTTCTTTGGGGTAGGGGAAAAAGCCCTGGCAAACACCCAAACTTAGTTAGAAATCCAAGCAGCTTCCTCTTCTCTGACTTGTCCCTTGGAAACTCCCTTGCCATACCCTCTAGAACAGGCACCAAATTGTCTACAGGGGAATTCTTGCCCCTTGGAGAGAAAAGAAATACCCCATGCACACGGCAAGCACCTTATAAGCCCACAAAGAAGGAACTTGCGAATGCCATTAAAGCAACCTAGAAGATACGATCATATTTGATGGTTTTATCATAAAATCTCTGTACCTTAAAAGCCAGGCAACAGGCAAACTAATCATGTGTGACATTGGGTGACCCCTGGGAGCTCTTACATCCTGCTTGCTGGAAATCTGAGAAAACACCCATTGCATTCCAAGCTGAGAAGCCCTAGGTGTACTGAAGGCAGAGTACAAACTGTCACTTTGAGACAAATGGTTTTTGTCGCAGGTATTATGAGCTAAATTTTCCTAGTTTCCTGATAGTAAAGATTAATACATTTTCCAAAGGCACAACAAAGCATCCTTTCAGGTCACCACTGATTTCAAAATAAAGGAAAACAATACTGGAATTTCCCAATTCAGTATGTAAAAGGTCAACATCTGCTGATGCTCAGAGATGGGGGATGTGGTGAAAGCTGCCGAATGAGATGTTGAGTGAGCAGTACAGTCAGAGGGTCCATGCAACACGCAACTGGCACTCTGAACAGAACACAACCAGCGCCAGAGAACTACTTTTCCATCCATCCATTTCTGAAACTTTTACAGGCCAGGTCGCAAAAGCAGCCTCAGTGATTTGTTTAAACTTGGTTCTGTTTGGTTCCCTTTTTCTCTGAAACACATATGCAAATACAATTGTCAAGGCCTGAAAGGAGCACACTGTGGGGTACCTGTGCAGTTAGGCAAATGCCCTGGGAGGTGGGTACTCTGGCAGAAAATTTAGACTATTAAAGCTGTAGGCTCTCATTTGCCAGGTTGCAGCACTGATACTATTTTGGTTAAGATCACAAAGAGATGCTGTATTATTAGCCTGTGAACAATAAATGGATGTGAATGCTACCACTATTTACAAAGCCACTGATTTTCATGCCATTTAACATGTCTAGTGCTGACAAATCAGTGTCTGGGCCTATTCACAAGCTTAAGTAAACAAGGTTGGTTTCTAAATTGGAGAACCTGACTGTGCATTTTCAAGAGGGAAGTTGTTTTGTCCAAATTATCAGAGTATTGCCTTTTTGTGTGTTAGATATGGCAATGCTTCCACTGGGATCACCATGCCTAGTACAATTCTTATGACACAAGCCTTTGAAGGGTGACACCACAGCGAAAATTCTTTTATAGTGCAAAACTGAGGATCCCTCAGTACTTTATTTCTAATTGATATTCAGTCGTTTTTCCCAAGGTTTTAGCCATTGGAAATCCAGGGTGTAATGTATAAAAGTATGTGAAATTCTGCTCAAAATTTATTGGGCATATTCAGAGAGAGACTTGGTGTTAGAGTATCATTGCTTTATGTGCAAAGAGGGAGCTGCAGTCTGGGACTCTCACGGAAGTCAGAGAATGTTATTTTCAGTGACGCTGGAAAAGTGTTACACAGAGGGTTGAAGAGAGATTCCTCTTCAGTTGCTTAGATTTTTACAGAAAAGACTTCTTGCTAGAGTTTCTGGTCCGCTGACTCCTAAATTCTGAATATATTTTTCATACCCCTTCTCTATCAAATATAAACCTAAGTACTCAAAACATGTGGATCACGGTGTTTTAGGAGGAAGAAGTGGACATACTGATTATCTTTTTTCCTTCATTCCTCCAGATAGACTAATGCTGAATCTGCCTCTTTCAGGCCTTCACAAAACCTCGAGTTTAATGCATTAACAAAATTCCCTCCTCCTCTTTTCATGCCCCCTCCTTTTTGGTTCTAATGAATATGCTCAAGGCATCCATTGGTATTCATTCTCTGCTTTTCTAAATTATGTTAGAAATCCATATCCAGTCATAGAAAAAGAGTTCAATTTGATTGTTGACTACTATGTATAGGTAAATAGGAGTGTTTCCATTTTTGCCAAATGAACTACAGTTTCCAAGTTATTGCACCTCTGTATAGGTGGCCATCATTGGTCAAAAGTATTCAGGAAAGCTTTGGCTCTGACATATCCACAGGAGAGTTGTGCATAAATAACTGTTCCGTGTTTTCACCATGTCTGTGCAGAAAACCGACACAAAAATGCAATTCACAAGGAAAATGCTGTACTGCATCAGAAATGGACATTGGGAAAATAGATCTGAGGAGCCGAACAACAAAGCAAAGCTAGCCTAGACTTGGTTTGGTGATTTTTTTGTTGTTGTTGTTGTTGTTTACTTACTACCAATACTGGAAATACTGGGAATACCTGCAGAGAAAGAAAACAGTAAAGAAAAACTGTTAGCTATTTCTTAGTACATGACATCTTTAACTTAATATATAAAGTTAAGAAACTTGATACATGATAACATTCAGAACATTAAGTTTAGCATAGAAAAACAATTAAACCAATTTGTTTTTATTTTTGAGCTCCTGGGCTGATTAGAGTTGGAAAATTAATGTTCAACTTCAACAGCTGGTGTAAGGAAGCCTCATGGTGGCAAGTATTTTGTGTTTGACTTTAAGGTTCATGGATATTTGTTTGTGGTTCAAAATAGGTACTGAACTAGGCTTATGTTCTGGGAACAGCATACCAAATATCCACTGTGTGAACCTGTGCAAATATATCCACATATGCAATAAATCTTTTTAAATGTGTTATGAGATGCATGTGCTAGCTGTTGAAAATCATTTGGCACTTTTTTGATTAATTTCACATAACCATCATTTTTATTCGTCCTTTACTTGTCAGATATGTGGATTAAACCCTGTAATAGAAACTTAATTGAGCAGAATAATTCAAGAATACATTAGGTAGTTCATATTGATCATGGACCTCATTGATTTTCCACCTTTCAGTTTAATTCACAAGTTGTGCTAAGCTAGTGGAGCCATTTCAGAATATGGCCTAACTTGGGATGTACGTAGACATGAATTTAGTCTGCATCCATGTTAAAACTTCTAACCAAGCAATACATATCACTGTGGTCAAGAGTAGAGGCTCAGGAGTCAGGCCATCTGAGTTCAAAGCATGGCTCTGACTCCTAAATTCTCACCAACTGTGTGACCTTGGGGCAAATTGCTTATGCCTTCAATTACATTGGCTTAGTCTCCTAACTCTCTGGGTTGTTGTAACGATCATATAAATTGATAGATGGAAAGTCCTCAGATATTGCTGCACAAGTTGTATGTGTTGTATCTATCCTTGCAATGATGACCATTATTGCTATGGTTGGTTCACCGAGCAACACTCTTATGAATATTGCTAGTTAAAAGTCAGAGACTTCCATGCTCACCACTAAATCTGGGTGGTGATGGGGGTGAGAGCATGAGTTTGGAATCACAGACCTGTGGGACAGTCCTGCTTTGCTACTCATGAGTTGGCAAGTTCCCTAGCTTCTGTTTCCTCATCAGAAAAGGGACCAGTACTAAAACTCTCTGAGGCTGCTGTGAGGATTGAACAAGATAATCCATAAACATGTCTGACACATGGTACATAGCCAATAAATGATAGCTGTTAATAAGCTGTTCAACTTGTTCTTCACATCATTGAACTGCAGTAACAGGTGTTAACTGTAAGAATCATTATGCTTTTATTTTAGTACTTCTCTTTGAACAACTGCCCTCTACTTATTTTAACTAATCATTGTACCCTGCTCAGAAATTTCTAGGTTGGCATTTTTTAAAACCAAGAGATATTTTCTTATGTCTGATAAGAAAGGAGAAAGTGAGGAATAAAGGCTTCCTAGGTTTTATTTACTTTTTTTTAACCATGAAAGGAATGAAATCTTACTTTCATTTTTTAGATACATTAAAAACCTCTTGATGTTAAATACTCAGAGTTTATAGTGTTTCAGCTTAATTACTGATCTCCGATCAACCCAAACTGGAAAACTAAATTTCCATTTCCATATTTTAACTCTATTCTATGAACTGAATTTCAAGCTGAATGTAATTTCTGTGAAGAATGGCTGGCTTCCTGACTCTGCACTTCAGTAGACTGTCTTTGCTGCAGTGTGACATTGACTTGGGACTGAATCTTTCTTTCTTTTTTCCTTTGTAAATTCCCCATTGGGTTAGGCATGATAGCAGCATCAAAATTTTAGAATCAATTGCAGAAGCTCCAAATTTCCCCCATGATTGAACATCCTGCTCCACTGCAGGGAACTGCTTGCCTGTTGTAATCCATCAAAGAGAATGGAAGTTAAGATGGCCGAAGAGACTTCATGTGTTTTCAAACTTACATGGAGTCCGAAGTTCTTGGGGTGTTTGGCAAGACACAATGGAAAGCAAATTTGCCAGATTGTTTTATGCAGTACTTGCTGCAATTGAAAACTTCAGAAAGACATAGAAATTTTTCCATCCCCTTGGGGATACCAGTGCAGGAAAGTCATGTTCATTCCAAGAATATACGCCACGCCAGACAAGGCCGTTCTGAGATCCTATTTTCCTCATGAAGATGTTATTGCCTAGCATTGGCTGCTTAAAATTCAGGTTCTTCTTCATTTTGTGGTTTACAATTTTTTTGAGAGATTGCCAGATGACTCACTTTCTATTCCACTGCAGTAAAATGGGAATTGCTTAGAAAAGATTTTTAAACTGCTCATTTGGATAAAGATTTTTGAAGTTGAAAATATCTGAACACCAACAGTGTCCATTAG
Organism: Marmota marmota marmota; assembly: GCF_001458135.2. NCBI lineage: Eukaryota > Metazoa > Chordata > Mammalia > Rodentia > Sciuridae > Marmota > Marmota marmota. The sequence continues at coordinate 6,607,613 of NW_026000078.1, read as the reverse complement.
TATAGTTTCAGATGCTGTTTTTTTTCCTAATGGTTCTTATTTTACAATGTCCAAATAATACCTTGTTTTTGGTTGCCTGCAGACACCTAAAGAATTTCATAAACCTCTCACATCTATTAAAAAGGCTACAAGTAAGCCATGAGAGATCCTTCAAACACTCTAGAATATAAGATAGGAAGGCCTGGAAATGAATTTCAGCAATTCATTTCATGAAAGGTGGGTGTCTTTAGGGCCTGTGAGGAATGAATCAATGAATTCGATTGCATCTTTCAACAGCGACTGTGACCATAAGCAACAAAAGTAAGTCAGATTATGCTCAGGAAAATTGTCTAGGCACATGTTGGCAGTTTAAAACATTCCCTGTGATGTGACATCTATTATGTAAAGAATATGTTTACATTTAAAACTGGGCTCAGAAGTTATTTCTTCCCTTTCTTTTTCATACCCCTGATGTGAGGTAGCTGCTCTCTCCTTTGTGATCTCACAGCCCTTGGTACAGGTCTCCATGATCAATATATCAATTTATTTGTGATTGTTTTTGCTTTTGCCTGAGAGCACCAAGGGGACCTCACCCTAATCTTATCCTTTCTGCGTCTCTATATCTGCCCGGGATGATGCCTGATACCTAAGAACTTCACAATGTGTATTTACAAAAATACCTAAGAACTTCATAATGTGTATTTATGTGTTTCCATGAAGGTTCCTATCATTGTGAAAACATCATTTTTGATCATAGCATAACTTTTAAAGATATTTTTTAGTTGTAGAAAGACACAATGCCTTTATGTGGTGCTGAGGATTGAACCCAGGGCCTCACACATGCTAGGTGAGTGCTCTATCACTGAGCCATATCCCCAGCCCCCATAGCATGATTTTGTCCCCTATAAAGTGTTTCACTGAAATTGAATTCAGGCTTAAGGAACTTTTTTGTTGTTTTTGCATTCATAATGCTCTTCGGATAGCAAGAGTTATGTGTAGATTTCTTTTCACTGCTTTGTTTTTAATGAAACTCAGAGGCTTGAGCACAAATGGGTCCTCATCTGGGGAAACTGTCCAACACTTAATGTTTGGATCATTTTCTTTCTATTCCTTTTCTCAGATCTTCCTTTTTAATTCTCATTTGATGCTATTATTTCTATCTTTCTATTTCTCTAAGCCATCCAGAGGGAATACAGATTTTTGTGGGGCCTAGAAGGGCATACGAATTTGAGAGCTCTCTTTAAGACAAAGGACATATTATTAAACTATAAATTTAGACATGAAACTGAACTTTTTTATTTGGAAAGAATCAAGTGAGGAACCTGAAGTTTGGTTTTATTAGGGAAAATCCATCTCTGAAACAACCTCAAAACTACTTAAGATAAGTAGCTGATAGGAAGGTAAAAAAGAAGGGAAGGAAGAGAAAGACAAGAAAGGTTAATTCTCAAGAGTGATAAAAAATTTGAGAACTGAAAGGAATTGAAGAAGTCATCTAATTCAGTCCTTCTGTTTTACAGAAAAGGCATAAGGAGGTGCAAGTGCCTTGTCCAAGTTGTCCCTTCCTATTGAACATTGAGGTATGTCATTTCTGGTGTCTGAGACATTGCTAAACTTGCACTGAGGAAAGGAAGCACAGACATGCATGAGCTTCAGAGAAAGTTTCTGTGGTACACAGTATATGATCTTAGTACTAATACATCTTCTAGAATAGAAATATTACATCAGCGGACAAATACATACAACTCACAGGGCCATTGTGCTACCACCTTCCAGAAGAATAAGGGGAGACTTGGCTGGTAGGTATTTGCAGTCCTTCCCTCCTCAGTGAGCCCTTTCTACACCCACATTTATTTCAATGATTTGTTTTAAAGGAATTTATGTTGCAATTAGACAGATACGAACCTTATAGAATTATATAATATGATATTTTCTGCTTCTTGTTCTTTAAAAAAATAATTTACTGTCCCTCCCCCACCAAGCAATAACTGAAGGGTGGGTACATAATTAAGACACTCATTAGTATATTTTCAGATGCTGTTTTTTTCCCCAATGGTTCTTACTTTATAGGGTCCAAATATGGAAGTCAACATGATGGAGATCTCAAAAATAAATACCCCGATCTGCAGAAGCAGATTAATGCAGTGCTAAAAGCTATAACTCCTTTTGAGAATCAATGGAAGGTTCAGCAGCTTTTCATCAAGAAGAAAGCAGAAGGGATAAGGATTCAGCATGCTTCAAACTGAAAGGAAAAATTACTACTGTTGTGATAGATGGTTTAACACAACCCATCAAGCAGGTGACTAGATCTTGCAGGCAGACTGTAACCATCGGGAGCTCTAACTCCAAAAAGGCTAGTTGAAGAAGAAGTAGGTAATGAGTAAGAAAACATTCTGCAGATTCATTTATATTCTAGAGGAATTACTTCCAATGTCCTTCCAGCCTGAATCTCCCATCCAAACAACTGTTGATGGGAGGTGTGGTGAATTGTCTCCCAGGAACTTGCAAGTGAGGGAAATAAGATTGCTTCACAAAATTTTGCTGCAAAATTATCAGCTAAATGATCCAAGAAGGGAGAATTCACATTACCTATGGCCATACAAGGGCTCTGAGACCTGATTGCACACGGCAGACTTGAAAGAGGTGACATTAACCTGACTTACTGTATTAACATATCTGGAGAATGGAATAATGAGCTCATCAGAAGGGGAAAGCCTAAAAAATGGAGCATCTGAGATGTATAGTGGCAGTACTGTCTTAGCACTGTTTCAGAGAGAGGGAGTGATAAACTGCAAACCTGCAGATCTTAGGAGCTGTGTTGACATTAGGAAGGGCTGACCCTGTGGTAGGGAGGATATGTCGGGTGTTTCAGCTTGATGTTATTAACATGAAGCCATTTAAGCCTGATCCTGTGCTCACCAAGCAACCTTCTGATTATTTTCTGACTCAGCATCTAGACTTTATTACAGAAAAGAGAATACACTGGTCATAAGGACTTGAATATTCTGAACACTATAACAGTTATTTCATATTGTGGATGAATAAATAGGCATTTGGCCACAATTTATCTCCCCATATAATTGTCTCCAAGGAGAGAATTTGCTGATCATTTGCTAGATCTCATAAAACATAATGACCATAGCAACCAACTTCATTTCATTCTTACTATGTCCCTGGCATTGTCTAAATCCCTTACATGTATTAATTCATTTAATTTTATGACAACCATGTGAAGTCAATAATTATTTCATATTAAAGATGGTGGAAATACAAATACATAAGAGGCTAAAAATTGCTTTCAATCATCCCAGTCAATTGAGAAGATGACTAAAATTTAACCTAGGTCTTCAGGTTCCAGATTTTGGCCCATAAACAACACTCAACAACTGTCATTCAGTTTATTGCAGTTTCTTATCTCTAGTCTTCAAATTAAAAAATATTAAAAGAGAAAGTTGGTTGTTTTTTTCTCCCTCCAAATATATCTGTAGCACAATATAATGTGATCTGAACTAATTTGGTACAAAGTGGACTGGAACTGATTTACGTTATTATTTATAGACTTCCCTTATCCAACTTGGTAAGAATATTCCTATGTTTGCTGCAGAAATATTAAGATGTTTGATTAAGTGGGGCTGCGTCATATTCTGCTGTGGGTATTGCTATAATACATGTGCACTGTATTCTTGTTCTCAAATCCTAAAAATGTTACATTCTAAATCATATCTAGTCCCATGAGTTTCAGGTAAGGGACTGCAGACTAGGGGCTATGCATGAGTAATTTGGTATTCTGGATTTATATATATGGGTTAACAAACTTGGTTCATATACATCAGGCTCTGTGATGAAGACTCTTCTTAGTATGCTGAATGAATTAGGGTTTTGAGCATGAAAGACTGGTGGTGAGAGCCTGCTAGGGGTCAGGTCACACAGACAGTGAATGCGTTTAGCAAGGCCTGTAGAAACCAGCCAGCCAGTGTGCTGTCCATATATGTCTGGATGGGCCCTGAGGATCAGTGAGACTCTGTCCTATTGGAATTCCTGTAAGCTCTCAGATGGTCTCTCCCTGTTGGAGATGGAAGGTTCTTGTGATAGTGCTGCTGAGCTGAGAAGGCCATATCCTCCGGAAGACATAGAAGATTGATGGGAAACCAATAAACCCAGGAGCACATTATAGGGTTATTAGGAGTACTTGTTCATTCACCAGAGTAACTATTCCACAAACATTTATAAAGACCAAGAAAAAAAACACAGCCCTGCTTTTAAATTGCTAATATTTTAGCTCTTGAAGTCAGACAGATCTGAGTTTGAAGTTTGCTCTGTCATTCATTAGCTGTGAGACCTTAAGGCAGCTTACTTAACCTTTCTGTGCTTTGGCTTCCTAATCATTAAAATTGAAGTAATAATAGTACACATCTAATAGGGATGTTGTAGGACTTGAGGCAATAAAACACTTCATAAAGTTCAAAAGCTGATGATAAATATGATAAAGAGTAACTATTATTATCCTTATTATCATTTTTTGTTAGACATAGTTTTGTAAGTCTATATATATTTGTAAGTCTATATATATCAAAAATCTAAAGAAAGAGAAGAGTAATTGATTTTGCATGAGAGACGTTAGGTAGCCTTCAATGAGGAGCTAGCAGTGAAGTCTTGAAAAATGAGCAGGATTTCAATAAAAAGTGAAGAGAAAGGAGCTTTGAGGGTAAGGAATGAATTTAGTATAGAGCATGTTGACTTTGAGATCTTTACAGACGGCTGGCAAAATTGGTCTGGACTCACTAAAAAGGTTGAAAGTAGATTTGGTTGTTTACTACTACACCAATAATACTGAGAAGTAAGACCACAGGAATACAATGAAATGCCACAGTAAAAACAAACAAACAAACAAAAAAAACTGTAGACTGAGAAGAGGTGAGAAGCAGGAGCATTTAAAGAGGAACAGAGGAAAGCCTTCAAAGGCAGAGAAACACCATGTACGGATCTAGAAAGCAAGCAAGTTTGGAGAAGATTGGCTTGTTTAAACCGGTATCAAAATGGAGCCTGAACTCCAATAGAGGACAGAAAAAAATCACTCAAATTTAATCTGAAGGCCAATGTGGACCAATATGCTGTCTTCGGAGTCAAGACACACCTGGATTCCAATTGCCCCTTTCACGCTTACTATCTGTCCAAATCTTAAACAAGATACTTTCCCCGGTAATCATATGTTTCCACATCTGTAAAATGAAAATTCTAGTATCTTTGTCATAAGACTGTTGTGAGCTTAAAATGGACTGATGCTTGTGAAGCATTTAGGAAATTGTCTGGATAATGACACACCCGTTTGTTCACCTGGGAAAATAGAAATCAGTCACTGCAAATTTAATAGTAGGGAAAATAATAGAAAAATCATCAAATTACTTTCCATCACTCAGAGGAGACCTAGATATTGTATAACAATTCAAGTTGGATTTCTGAACAAACAAATAATGTCAATGTCAGACCAATTTAATTTTCTTTCTTTGAAGAATATTAGACTGTGTAGGTAACAGAAAACTAAGAGAGCGAATACAACTGAATGAGCTGGGCTTTTTGTCTGTCTCCGTGACATTTCTATGACAGGGCTGAAAGAAATTGTTTGGACCAGCATGTCCCCAAAAGAGTGTTTTATAGAAAGTCATTAAGTGTTCCATGAAGCAAATAAGTCTGGGAAGTAGTGGGTAGGACAGGTTACTTTACTGTAGGGCTTCTCAAATGTATTTAATAAGGAAATGTGACTATGCAAGTGTTAGGATAGAACACAGCACTTTCTAAACCTTATTTGGACATAGAATTCTTTTAAGGGTTGTAGAACACCATTTGAGAAGCAGAGGTGTAAATATTACACTGGAGCTATGATTTCTACAGGGAGATTATTAAGTTTTAAGAATTTACATGTAGACAAATATCCTGTGTTGTTCCACAGGGATAAGAGTTTAAACATTGCAATTTAATGCTTCTCTCTATGAGCTAGACAATGGGAATCATGAGCATCATGATTAAGCATGGAATTGGATAGGGGTGCTATCTGTTTGGAAGATGGCAATGGAATTCAGAGGACTTTCAAAATAGAATTGAATATGAAATGAAGATCAATAGAGAAAGATGTCTTTTCTACAAAACATTAAGTTATGAAGGAAAATAAGAAAAAGATTTTTATACACACATATATATCTTATAAATGGCAAGAAAACACACTAGGTGTTGAATAGAAGCACAAAGAATAAAAATAGCACCACAAAAATTATTACTCTGCATTGGTCAAGTTTATCATCTCTCTGGTGTGTCCAACTGGGAAGGCTTTATTCTAGACTGTTGATGTTCTGCCGCAGTCTGGCTGGGCACAAATCATGAGCCACTGAAGCAGGAACAAACTTTATTTTTGAACTGCAGGAAAACACTTCACACAGCTCCCGGGGGAATCCTCCTGAACGCCACGTGGCTCGTCCAGGAACCCCCAGCCGGAAATATCTCTCCCGGAAATCCCTCCTCCTGCACTTCCCCAACCAATGGGAACTCTCGGGAAATCCCCGGAAATCCCCAGGAGAACTCCAAAATAGTGCGAGAACTCAAAAGTTGCGGCAGAGGCGGATAGTAATGCCTCGCCTGTCAATCAATACTGTTGGCAAAATGCCAGGGGCCATACAGACTCGGCCGTGGCTCTCAGCAATGTTCCCCAGGCTTCTTCTTCATCACTATATGCTCTGTGTTGCTATGGCATGCAGGACCTCCAAAGCCCAGAGACTCTAAGCAAGGTGCCAATCTGGGATGTCCCTGAGTTGTGGTGTAAGTGTCTTTGGAAGGAGATCTTGTAATTCCCTGCTTTAATAAAAGCATCCTACTTCTCTTGCTAAAACCTGTGGCAGTGGGAAGCACCTGACCTTCCTATCCAAAACTTCCCTGGCTGTTTGAGATTCTGCTAAAATTTTGAGATTCTTCAGCATGAGAGGCATTTCTAGGCTACTGAGAGGAAGGAAAGGGCCTGAGGTTGCAGTCCCTCTTTTCTCATTACTTAGATTTGAAGTTTGGTATTAGGATATGACATATTCTAAGTGTCTCTCTAAGATAACTGACTCATCATGCATCAAGTAGAGCCATGTGAAAGTGGGTGTGTGTATGTGTATGTGTGTGTATGTGTGTGTGTGCACATGCATGCATGTGTGTAAGCAAAAGGCAATGTGAATGAAAAGAGAATCAAAAAGGTTCAGGAAGTCCTGTGCTTAGTGCTTGGTTTGAAGTACCACACTAATTGCAGAACTTCCAGGACAGACATGAAAGGGACATGAAAACATTATCACATGAAAAAGGAGTGAATGATGCATGATGGTTAACCAGAGAAGAAATAAACCAGAGTCAATATAGCTCTTTAACTATTTAAGATGGGAACTCAGAGACACTCAACATTGATGTTAAGAAAAGACTTTTGTAACAATTAAAACTGTCCAGCAATGGGCAAGACTGCCTCATGAAAAATATCCTAAAAATAAAGTATTTTTGAACACTTACTTTGTGACAGGTGTTATGCTAAACATATTGCATGCATTAGCTTATTCAATCCTCTCAAAATCCCTGTGAGGTAAGAACTTTTATTATCCTCACATTTTGGAAGGGAAACGGGGTGTGGGAGAGGGTGGCTTACTTTTTCAAGGTCACACAGCTAGGTAAATGGAGGAATGGGATTTGATTCTAGAACATGTGTACCAAACTCCTAAATTTCTTACTGCCATACTTGTGTATTTTAAACACTGTCTGATATGTCAAGAGATTTCTTCCTTGCAGAACTAGACCATTTCAGACAATCTCTAAAATTGTTCATCAAATCTCTGCCATATTGGTGACTAAAATGATGAACTGAACCCTCCTGGCCACTAGGTCTGTCACTTTCCTTTTTAACAGAGATGTAGAAAAGTTCAGAAGTCAAGAGAAGTCCAATAAAAACTAGGGGATGAATGGACAATTTGCCCTACAAGGCAAATCAAAGGAGGTTGCATTCCTTTGGCCAGGGACTGACTTGATAATCTTCACGATGCAAAGGGTTAGGTTTTATGTAAGTCATTTCCATGGAGTATATGATAAGACATCCATTTCTGTGAGACAGCTTGGCTGAAATGAGAAGGTCTTCCCAGTGAAAATGTCTTGAAATAAACAAGTCTTTGAAGCACAGTTATGGGTATAAGGTCCTGTTAGGATAGAAGCTCATACTTTCAATAGCAGTTGACCCCTGCTGCTTCTCTGGTGGCCTTGGCAAGTCAACCTGCCCCGAGGATGAGCCAGGGTGCTAGCAAGTATTTTTGAACTTCGTCCTCTTTCATCTGTCCCACTAAAGAATTCAGTAGACCCTGAAAATGAAATCTGAGCCATTTTTCTTTTGAGAAAGCTTTAAACTAAATTTGACAACGGTGGTGAGAGGGGTTCTCAGGTAGCCAGCCACAGGGTATTGCAATAAATAACCTTGTGAGACACCTTCCAAGTTTTCAGTCTCTGGCTCTCAACAGTTGAGTCTCCATTAATAAACTCGCCTTGAAAAATCAACATTTCCGCTCAACAGAGCTTTAATGTATTAATTTTAGGAGCAAGAAGTCAGATTTTTTTTTTCTTCAATGTAGAAAGAAACTGAACACCCTTGCAAAGAGATTTTTTTTAACCTTTTGAGGGATTTTTTTTTTCAGCTTCACAGAAAGTTTATCATAATTTCATGCCCCACACTTCATGGCTTGTTACTTGGTCCATTACTCTTACACTTAACTTGATAAGGTCGTGGTTCTTGTGATATTAGTTTTTAGGTTTGGCTTCTCACAGCTGCAGCTTTGAAGTGCCTGATAACATTTTTAGCCTTGCACAGAGCCAGTGGCTTTTTAAGTTCCCATTCTCCTGTGCTCATTGTCCTGCTGTTCTCTTTACTTCTCACTGCATGGGTATATACTAACCTCGCCCTTTCTCTGCTTTTGAAAGCAAGCTAACCTTGGGCTTTTGCAGGTGATTAATCGTTCCATCCATGGAGTTTGGCAAATTATTTGGGAAATAATCGCTTTTCTCCTTGAGCCTGTCAGAGTCTGATCTCCTTAGGATGGTTATTCAGGGATTTAGTATAAACATGTGTGGCGCTGGGGCATCTCACACAGCTCCTGGGAGCACAGATAATACCTGTGCCTTTTCACACACACAAGAAAGCCCCTTGGTACCCAGAGGCCCTACAGTCATGCTTTTTATCTAGAAGCAGTCTCCCCATAACATCTGTGGTGGTCCCGGCTCAACTGCTAGAGCTTGGGAGAAGCCAGTTATCCCACTGAGAAGTGTTAGAATCTAGCTGAAATTAGACAGGAAAATGCTTCTGGAAAAAGCATCTCTTGGGTTACCAGGGTGGGCAATGGGTTTGCAAACACTCCAAAAATTTCTGAAAGTATTTATGGTCAGTTAGGATTGAGAGTTTTCAAGACTTTTGCTATTTCAAGAGGAAATTAACTTGGAGAAGGAGAAAAATCACCTCGTTTGATCCACTTGGAAAATATTGTTTCTGTGATTTTTAAGAAGCATTTCCCAGAACAGTTCATGGGAAGGTAGAAGACTGATTTTAACAGGTGATCAGAATGCTGAAACACACTAACAAAGTAGAAAATAGGGACTAAAACTTAAGCTGCATTTTGAAGAGGAGTGGGACGATGGGTTAGAGGAGTAAAATCACAATTGCAAGTGAAATTGAGAGGAACTATCAGCTCATCATGCACAGAACATTGGATTAGGGAGCAAAGCTACTCACAGGTATTTGCAGTGCCTTTGGGGATGGGGAGATACGAGCCTGGACTCCAAGGTCGGCCCTGATAATTCTTCTTGCATTTCCCACAGTCTGGACCTGTAGTGTTGTGCTCACATTCACATGTCAGTTTGCTGTTGTCATACACACACACAGTGGCATGGAGATTACACTTGCACCTAGGCAGAGAGAGACAAAGAGTTCACTGTCAGTCAGGTTGGTCTCAGTGGTCTAGCTCCTAGGGATGTGGCTCTCAGAATGCACAGTGCTTTACTGCTGCACAGAGTTCAGTAAATGTAGATTTACAGGCCCAGCCCTCAGCATCTTCAACAAGTGCCTTTGGGGGAAGGGTACTCTTATGGTGCAGACTGTTTTCGTTTTACACTTTGAGGGTCTAATCCCAGTCAATTGGGGGAAGGCCTGAAGCTTTCACCAAGCTGTGCTTGGAAAACAGGAGTTCCTAACAGGTCTCCAAAATATTGCCACGAGGGAGAGGGTTTTCTGCGACATTGTCAAATCTGTGACAATTTTGTCTGAGTTCATCTGGTTTTAAAGAACAATATTATCTTCTATTTTCTTCAAATCATTAGGACAACTTTTGTTTGTATAGAATATAACCATTGAAATAATTTGCCATTCCACATGACTCTACAGACCCAAAAGGTTTAATCAGATGTTTTTCATTCTGGGCTCAAAATGACATTTCCTCAGATCAGAAGAGTTTTTCTACTAAGTCCTCTAACTGATCTGGGGGGAGGTGACACAGTAATCCTCAGAAACTTTCCATTCACAGCAAATAAGGTCATCACGAAGGTCTCTCAGAAACAGGCCAAATGACTCTAATAAAAGATGCTTAGAATCCTAGAAAATAAAACCCTACATGTGGCACAGGTTTGAAGTCATCAGTGAAGGCTTTGCCTTTGCTGTCTCTGAATAAAGCTGTGATATATGAGAGGCAACAATGGTATATGCAATTTCCACAAAAGATGCATTCCCATATTTGAAGTCTTTGACTATAAAATTGCAAAGGCCAACTTGATATTTGTTGAGGCAGCAGGTTATAAATTTTATCGCATGAAGCATGGGGCCTCATCCTCTGGAAAGGTGAAACCTAAGTTGACAGAATGACCATGACCACAGGTCAGAGTAATGTATGTCAGAAGAGATGTGTCCACACAGAGAGAGCCTGGGCACTCAGACAAAATGATTAAATACCAAGACGGGCCAGAATCAGAACCTGAAATTGAAATGGTGTGTGTGTGTGTGTGTGTGTGTGTGTGTGTGTGTGAATGAGCCTCCTTCTTCTAGGAATAAGAACAAAAATATAGAAATTCAAGTTTCATAATGATGAAGAAATACAGTAACATTTATGTTTTTCTTTATGGGCAGATGCTGTAAACTAGGAAATGTAATAGAATATTCTTTCTCAGGTAGGAAAATGAAATTCCTAAGCAACTGATACTGGTTTCTATAATGTCTGTATAGCAATGGTTGAGTTTTGCCTCTGATGAACTGTTTGAAACACTGACCTATACTTATGGTAAGGAAGAGAAGGAATGGCTAAGACCATTGAAAAGAGCTGCTGGGCTCCTGCCTAATGAGAAGTTGTAGCTCTGAAAGCAGCAGCCATCTGCTCAGATCCTTGGGGAAGACCAAGCTTCCTTAAGATCTGCTACAATTTTTAATAGTTCTAGTTATCCTCTGCCCTCTGTATACTTGTGATCTGCAATAAACGGGAAGGCTGCCACTTAAACAATGCCTATTTAACTTAGATATATAAACAGCACTTTTGAAGATTAACATTTCCACAGTTTTTTAGAAAGACAGGAGAAAAATAATTCAGTTAAACAGACAGTGTTTAATTATGATCTGGGTCCTATAATAATCTCCTACAGACATGCAGTTATTTGTTCCACTTTGTTTATTAAAGGATCTTTCTTCTTCCCAACATTAGCACCTTTATTTATGGGTGTGTTTATGAATATGGAGGATGTTTGAAACCTAAGTGATAGAAGCACCAGCTGATACTGCCTTAGCACCCTATCTGGTGTTAAAAATTCCAAATGAGGAAATGAACAATGTGACCCCAAAGAATATGCTGGTTTCATGTGTGAAGAAGACCAAGAATGATACTAGAAATTGTCAATTGGGCTATATATCTTATAACCATTCATAGTTTCATGCCTATAGCTACTCTCTGAGCGACAATCAATTTCCATTCTAAAGACATGATACTGAGAAAATATTATTTGAATAACAGAAGGTGAAAGGAGAATGGATGCAGTTAGTATTATTTTTCTCAGATTTCTTCCAATGAGTCACCCATTCTCACCTGTCTGAAAGCTTCTGTAAGCTTATTACACATTCAGACCTCTATCCATTCAATTTATAAGCCTTCTTTCTTTCTTTATTTTTTTTTTGTTGGTGTTTTTTGTTTTTGAGTTGGTGGGGATATCTCTCTAAATTGCCTAAACTGGCTCAGATTTGTGATCCTCCTGCCTCAGCCTTCTGAGTGGATGGGATTATAGGTGTGTGTCACCATTCTCCATTTACCCTTCCTTAAAATGTTTTCTGACCACTGTAGATACCCAGAGCTTTACACTTTCGATTTTGTTAATTACTTCTGTGTGTTTGGTTTGGTTAATTGTTACATTGTTACTTTACGTCTCTTTGTGCTTTTGGATTATTATTACTATTATTATTATTATTGTTATTATTATTATTTTGCTCATTGCACAGCTTCACCCATCTTATAGGGTGGGTATATGAATATGCACCTTGTGCCTAGTCTTCTATGGGTCCTTCCTTAACACCTCCTCTCCCCTCTTGAGTTTCCTATCTTTGCCATCTTCATTTTCTCATCTCTATCTCACTCTGTTCAACTGACCTCAGCTCATTGTCAAGAGCACCCATGTTGACAATCCAGTGCATACTTTTCCTCTTGGTATTTGATGCCAGTGTAACTGACTCTGGACTACTTCCTTTCCCCTGATGCTTTCCCACTGGACACTCCAGCTCATTTCAAGGATCCCCTTCTGCCTGCCTTCTGCCTGTGTTGTTCTTTGGGTTCTGGCCCAACACTGCCAGCTCACTCGGCTTGGGCACTCTTTCCTAGGTTGTCCCTTCCTTTTCTTTTTGTGGTCCTCATTTTCCTTTGAGTTATAGACTTTTTCAAAGCAGTTTTGTGTCCTCCTCCTCTGCAACTCTCAAGTAAAAATATAGAATAAATTCAAGCACTGGAAAACATTTTAAAAGATTCAGAGATCCTCTGTTTCCTGTAGGGAATAAAGAACACCCTTCTCTTATCCCCAGGTAAAGAATATCTAAATGTTGCATCTGTATCTGTATCACTGGTCTCTCTCCTAGATTTCAGATTTATTGATCAAAATACCTTCTGGAGCCAGGTGTTGTGACTCCAGCTACTGGGAAGGCTGAGTCGGGAGGATCACAAGTTTTAGGCTAGACTGGGCAACTTAGTGGGACTTTGTCTCAAAATAAAATAATAAGAGCTGGGGGTTTAGCTCAGAGGTAGAGCACTAGTACATGAAAAGCATTGGATTTAGTCCCCATGGAAAAACAAAAAACAAAAACAAGCCCTCTGGACAACATGAACTCTGGCTCCCCCTACCTCCTTCTCCTTTTCCTTCTCCTCCTCTTCCTCCTCCTGTGTTTTTAGTCTCAGGAAATTTTGTCTCAATAAGTGGTTTCACATTCTACTCAGTTTGCCAAGAATGACTCCTCCCTCTCCCTTTAAAATACATCTGACCTGTAAATGCTCAATCTCTCCCCAAGTCCTGAGCTTTCCATTCGTAGGAAATTTGTTCTCTCAAATTCATATAGTTCCAGCTGTGACCATTGACTTGATCAGGATCATAATGGTGTGGGTCCTGGTCTATCCCAACAGCTTCTCAATAGAAGTCAGTATTCCAGTCACGCTCAGCTCTAGCCAATCTCAACACAATAATCAAACCAGTCTTTTACCCAGATGTATTTGGGTCACTCCTGCCTTAGAACTACGGTTCCATTTCCTGTCATCCTAGGGGTAGAGTCCATGCTCTGTGTCATGGCTCCCCAGCCCCTCCTCCAGCTTCCTGGTACGACTCCTAACTCTACATTAACTTCATTGACTAACTCTACATTGCCTTCTAGTAACCTTATAAGCTATTTCTTTTGTCTAAACCATTCTACTTGCCTACCCCAACCTCTTTTTTTATTTGGATAACTCTTTCCTTTAGATATCAACTTGGTTATCTCAGGGCCTGACTCCTAGTTGATATTTATAAAAACAACCTGCCAGGTTGGGGTTCAGTGGTAGAGTGCTTGTGTAGCATGTACAAGGCCCTGGGTTTGATCCCTAGGATAGCAGAAAAATAAGTAAATAAAAATAGATCTGCCTATCAACTATCTGAATACTTTCCAGCCTTCTAGGATACCTTTCTGGTGTACTTCCATGACACTTGGCAAAGCTATTTGTATAATGAAGTCCCTGATACCTCGGCCACAGATATGGGTTGTATTTTAATTGCTAATTTTTCCATTAACCTCACTAAAGCATAAGCTTCTGGGAGGCAGCAGTCATATCTGCCTTGTTTATTGCAAAATCCTTAATATGTGTCAAGGTGCTTGACACTTAGTAGGTGCTCAAAAAATATCTGGTGATTAAACAAATGAATAATAAACAAGTAAACTCCCTGAAAGTAGGAACTCCATTTGCATGTTCTACCGTGTCTAGTATGGCAGTGGGTTGATAATACAGAATTCATGGGCATTATACCAAGTCAAGCTCTCCATAATGTATATTCAAAATGGCCACATGCCCTCATTATTATTTTTCATCATTAATTTCATATTGAGCAAAGAGAATTCTATAACATCGGTGAGAGCTGGTAAACCCAATTTATTTTATACTCTAGAGAATTCACCAAATGACGGAAACTGAACATAAGAGCTACTCTAAAACAATCCCTGAAGACCCAGGAAGAGAACACAGCTCAAGAGAGAAAAATAAAGAATTTGTTTAGCACAATTATTTGGTGATGTGTATATATTTTAGCTTCAACTCCTCATGCAGGGATGATCACCTTGGTTTAGTTGATGTTTAGGGGAGCATTGTTTGGACACTGGCTAAAACTTTAACTTTCCCATCAGGAAGCCTGTTGACCTAGACCAGCTTTGGGGTTATTTTTTCCTGACTCACTGTGACAATAATGTGCTGGGACAAAACATTGCCAGTGAAAGCTGAAGCACCATGACACTGGCTGGTGTTTGGAAAGAGTTTGCTTTCATTTTCCACAGCTCAGTTTATTCTTATCACTCCTGTTCCAATCAGAAGCTAAAGTCCTTTATTTAGAGTCCTTGCCACAGTGGCTTTTCCTGCAAAGGAAAGAAATGACTCTCACAGTGCTGGGAGATTGCTCTCAATTCCTGGAGTTGTGACCTTCGGCCTTGTGATGGGTGGAGGGCAGGTTTCTTTGACAGCCCACTTGTCTCTGACAGATTCATTATCCATTTCCATGGCCATCCAATGCCCAGATCTACTGTCACAGTAGCAGGGGAGGTAAAGTACAAGGTGGAGACCTAAAAACCTGTCAGTATCCGATGTTCTGGAGAGCCAAGCCTAGTCAACAGTTCTGTTGATACACAGGAACCTCACACTAAGACACTGCAGACAGCATGAATTGATCTGCATGTACCTTGAAGATCTGCTTGTGAGGAAGTGAAAAATGACTGACACTGTCAAATAAGGGCCTCACTAAGATAGATTAAAGAAAGAGTGAGCTCTATCCTGTGATGCAAACTTAATGAACACCAGTGTGTTCTTGCTTTCAAACAGGTCTGTACTTCCTGTATTTTAGTGACCAGCTGTCATGAGTCAATTTAATCTTGCTTATAAAAAGGCTCCAACATTTAGTTCTGTGCCACCTGCCAGTAGGTATGAAAAACCCATGCAGTCTGCCTGGTTTTTCTTTATAACTTAATATATCTATTCTAGGAAGCGTGTTATCCGCCAGAATTTCCTGCCAGTTAGAGGTCTGTATAGTCTATTACTAATGCCTCAAATAGAGGTACTGAGACAAGAAAAAACTAGCTCTTTGAGAAGCAAAACAGGAAGGGAGGCCAGGTGCGCTGATGTGCAGGACAGGCTTGTGGCTACCTTTGCTCCAGAGAAGTCTTCACTATGGAGTGAATGAAGTTTGAGCTTCAAGGCTCTTTCAGGGCCCAGAGGAAGGCCCCAGCACTGTGTTCATTTGGCCATATGCTTTCTACAACTGGCACAGAGAAGATATTCATTATTTATTTATATTAATGGGCGACATTCCCACTGCATGGAGCACCACTCCCTCTCTCCCACTACCATGGAAAGGCTTCTTTCAGACACCACCTGGTTCTGCCCCTGCTGCACCTCTTGCCTTAGGTTGGCACTAACTATATAAATGCTTTTAGAAAAAGTGTTAGCACCAACACCGAAGCTCTGGAAATTTATTTTTTAAAAGGTGATCAATTATACAATGCCTCCTGATATTTGCACCCTTAACTTTTTTCTTTACACTGATGCATGAATTTCTGGCTCCTACCTCAACACATTGTTTGCAATGGAGATTTGCAGCAATATAACTTAGAGATTATGAGTTGCAATGCTGAAACTGGACAGTCTGAATTCAAACTCTGCCTTTGCCACTTATTGTGATGAGTAATTTTAACAAATGAACAGCCAAACAGAGCTAACCCTGACTTCCAACACCTGACCTTGTGCTAGAGCCTTCTGCATGTTCTGTGCATTATTTTATATGAAGCTCACTGTGATCCCATGAGACTTATATTAATGATTACATATGGTGTGTTTGAATATTAGGGGGTTATAAAAATCCAAGAACAAGATGGAACAGTGGTTGTGACCATGGGCAATCTGCCTCCAGAGCTCTGGCTCTCATCTTCACAGAGGGCAGGATGTCTTTTTAAGTATGGCTGAGGCTTAGTCACTTCATCTACTAATCAGGGACAACAAATGCCCATGTGTCAAAGAAGTGAACAAAATTATGCACATAAGCCTTTAGAACAACAGCTGACACAAAGTTCTGAATAAATGTTCTTTCAATTATTTCTTTAATTACTGCAGCTAGTACTACTGACTGGACTGATTCATGTTTCAGATATTAGTTAAAGATAATCTATGGAGAGAAGCTTTAGAGGTTCTATAGGGATTCGAAAACAGAATAAAATACAGAATTCTAAGAAAATGAAATCTGTTAAATAGGTAAGAAGACAACTATAGATATCTACAGATCATAAACAGGGCAATACTTTCTAAAACTAATCATGACAATATTGGGAAAGGGTAATAACACTTGTCTGTACTGATGAGGATGCTTTGCCCTAAACCATCAGAGAGGCAGACTCTACCATTGAAGGCAAATAGAAGAAATAAAACTGCTATGGTTTGGATAATTGTCCTTCAAAAGTCCCCAGGGTGACACTATTGGGAGGTGGTAGAACATTTAAGAGATGGGGCCCAGTGGGAGGGACTTAGTTCATTGAGGGTTTACCCCAAAGGAGATTTTGGGACCCTGGCCCTCTCTTTCTCTTTTGCTTCCTGGTCATGATGTGAATGGTATTGCTCTTGCTTTGCTCCTACCACCACACTTTGCTTCATTAGGAGCCCAAAGCAACTGTACACTTGATTATGGGTAGAAACTCCAAAACTGTGAGCTAAATTAACCTTTTTATCTTGTAATTTAACTACTTCAGTTATTTCATTATAATGATGGAAAGCTGACTAATACAAAAGGCAACACTATGAAGGCCAACTTTGTACCTGGAACTGTAACAGATACTTTATGCACATTATTATAACTGAGGGGTGCAGTGAGCCCTGGCTCTCAGGCAATGTCCAATGAAGCTAGGGGAAGGTGGGTCAATGAGGTGGTGTGGAGCATAAGCAAACACCCCAGCATTTATCTAGGAGGTACAAAGAAAGAGAAATAGACGTCCACTTTGTTTAAGGCACTGTAAAGCTGAGTAAATCTGAACTTACATTTGGGCACAGAGATATAGTGAGCATCTTCTAAACACATTATTTTTAATCATTATGTTATTTATATCAGTAAGCACAATATTACAACAAAAGCCCAGATCATCAAATGTCAAATGGGCCTGAACTGATCATGGTCCCATGAGGAAAGAGAGGGCTCCAATTTTTCCAGCTGTCTACTAACCCATCCTTCATGAATAAAAGTGAACTCTGATGCTAGCTTATCACCAGTAAGCAAAAATGTTTTCAGAAGATGTAATTTTCCAAAATGTACATTGCCTTAAGTTCAATGTGAAATGGAGACTGGCTTCTAACATAATTTTTTGAAAGCAGGTACATATTTACACACCAACAGAAAATGTGGACAACCAACTTATGTTTAGGACTCCAGGAAGCAGCCTGCAAGTCAAGAGGGCGGGTTTCCATACAGCTCTTGAGCCTTCTTCACACGCCTAGGGAGTATTAATATGGCCCCTGGTCAATGGGGCTTTTCTCTTTTGAGCTCTGTTTTTGGGAGAATTATTTTTGTAAACCGATTGGTATAGACTTTTTGTTTTTTTTGGTTGAAGCAGAGAAATCGACTGCTACAGAGCTTTCTCTGGAAATATAAAATAAAAATGATGATTTTGATCGGTTCTTCACAGACACTGTGATCTTATGGTCTGGTGTACTCTTCTCTTTCTTTCTTTTTAATATATAAGGCAATTGGTTTGCCCCAGAAGTTGATGAAATAAGGACCAAAGAGTCTTCTTGAACATTTAGGAAATAAATGACTTAGACATCCTGTCATTTAAAAAAATCCTCTAAAAGTTCCCTTTAAATCCTACTTGAGATCCTAAACTTGTCAATAGTGAACTATCTGATTACATGATTCACTAAACTGCTGGTTATTTCAGATAATATTAAAAATAGCCCTTTTCTATTTTCAAGGTAGCGAGGGAGGCTAGAGTACCATGGCATTAAAATAAAAATAGGAGCTTATAAATCTGAGATAATGCCCTGTCTGAGATTGGTTCTGGGATACGATGATGCTGTGTGATCATTTATGAAACTCACAGGTATCTGGTTAGATAAGGAGTTCTGAAGGATGAAGGCTATCACAGATAATTCCTGAAATCCAGACCGCCACACTCGTCTGCATAAGCAATTGTTCTGAACATTGAGAGGTAAAGAGCTTATTAATTTAAAACCAACTCAATGCCAATTTGCAATTAATAGATGACCCCAGATGTTTAAGGTATGTATATGGGTGGGACACTATGTTGCATGACTTTTTGAAGAAATAGAAAACTTAGGAGTCTAAGTTCCAGAAACACAAATAATCAGAGTTCAAGTGTCCAGACTTTATAGTAAGGCAGCATGGTGTTGGGTGCTTGCACTCTGCCGATAGAGGAGCCTGAGTTCCAGTTCTGACTTCACTATGAACCCGCTGGGAGCCCAGACTGAGTTTCCTCAGCTTTTACGTGGGATCACTTAATACCTAAAATACAGAGTTGCTGTGAAGGCTGATGAAATAGCCCTAGCAATTATAAAGATTGTTCTGATGCATTCAAGCTATTTTCACACATCTTATCCATTCTGAGGTCTGAGATAATTAACCACTTTATTAGACATTTTTTTTTCCTTCTTACAGAACCACATAAGTGAAATGTCTCTTTCTCCTAGCTTTTAATTTCCAATTTGATGTGAACTAAACCATGATAATTTCTTATATACTTTGTTGGATTAAACAATATAATTTTCCCTTTCTTTCTAGAGGAAGCTGGAATAAAAGAAAAATAGGGCAGGAAAAAACCTAATGTTCTCTTGGGGTTTGCAAAACCAGAGTGAAGTCAGTTGCTGGCTAGAGGGCTGACACCTTAGCCATCTGACATTTTAGGATTCCTTTAGCAAGTTAAATTGTCAGGTTTGGAAAGCTCTTTAATATGTATACTTGTCCACTTAAAAAAGGGCTTATTTCTGCAGATGGTTACATTAGAGTATGATTAAAAATGGAGAAGGCTGAACAAATAGTTCTATGACTAAAGAGGCTAAAATGTCAAACCTGTGTAAAAGAATACTCTTTCACTACAGCAACCTTATTCTATACTTTTACTTTTCACTACAAAATTTGAGAGGAAATTGAATTAGATTCCCATGGGTGGTATGGAAAATTGGGGGAAATAGCTTTCTTCCAAATCTCCCTTCCTGAGAAACAAAATAATATCCAAGAGAGGAGACTGTACCTAGCAAAGCCTTTGTTTTTCCCCCTTATTTTGTGGCCTACTTTTGTTAACAAGCCTTGAAAAAGTTGAATTTTTAAAGACAAAGGAAAAAAAAATCAAAAAAAAAAGAGAGAGAAAATAAAAAAGAAAGAAAACCTGTATCCACCAAAGGACCTTGATCCTACTTGCCATGACCAATGACCCAAATTGTGCCACTTAAGATTATAAACAAAGGCTCAAAAGCAAGAAAACAAAGAACCCTGAAAACAGAATGAAGAATAGCCATGAGTTGTGAGATAATCCAAGAGACAGGAAATAGACAAGAAAAAACAGACAGTGGTTATTGGATTTATCAACATTGTTGTAATTTCCATCAATGCAGGGAGTCCTTCCAATTGTATGGTTAAACATTCAGAGGAGGGGTCTGCACCAAATGTATAAGTGGTTCTGGTAGAAGACTCCATTTTTCAGCTCTAGGGATCAGAAGAAAAGCCAAACTGAGTCCATCAACCCATTAAATCTTTCTGGATAAATTTATTGGTTCCAAGAGGAGAACATGACCTACTTCCTATGTAAACTAGCCCTGGGGCCTTTGCTGAGGTCATGAGAGGGAGGGAAGTCCTTGTTTATATATAGTGGAAGGCAAATGTGGAAATGCTCAAGATAATTTTGGCCAGAATATAAGGAATCCTAACTTGGAATAATGTCAAGGCAGAGAGGGGGTAAAATAAAAGTTACTTTTCAGAGGTATGACCACATGCTGATGACCTCAATCAACCCATGTTCCAGCTTGTCTGAATCTAGTTGTGTTCTGAATTCCTAGTTGTGTGAAACAAAATAGTCTATATCTTATTTAAACAAATGTAAATTGTTTGTTCTTTCACTTGCAACCAAATGATCTTGACTAACACAACCCACTAGAGAAAGGGTACACCATGTTACTTCTTGACTCCACCAGCTCCCATGTTGATTGAGCTAGACTGGATATGTGACAGCAAAGCAGTTAAGATATGGATTGGGCAGCAGGCTGACACTGATGGCCTGGATTAGAAATATAAATAAGATTAGAAATATAAAAAAATTTGGGCCAACCAGATTTTTCTGTATAGGATTTAACATGGGTAACTGGAGAAATGTTATCAGTAGGAAGTGGGTATTACACTAGACAATTTCAGCGCCCATGAGAGCTTATTCCAGTTCTAATTTAATATGATTTAATGTGATGCTTAGATGTGTGTGTGTGTGTGTGTGTGTAAAATGAACTGGATTTTTAAAGTCAAGGTTAACCGTATTACACTTTAGAGGATCTGAGTCCTCTCTTCATTACTTTTCAGAGGTATGACTGTAAGCCAGTGGCTTTGCTTCTCTAAATCTATTAAATAGAGACAACAATCATCTATATTCTCTTTATTTTTTTTCAGTACTGGATATTGAAGCCAGGAGCTGTCTACCTTCCTTTTTTTTTCAATTTTTATTGTGAAATATGATCTCACTAAGTCATGGAGGCTGGCCTTGAACCTGTGATCCTGTGTCTCAGCCTCCTGAGTTGCTGGGGTTATAGGTGTGGGCCACTGGGTCCTGCTGTTAATTTGGTTTTGTCGTAACTTTTGAATGAGATGACATGTCAAACATCATCACAAATCACTCATAAGCAGAAATTCCATCAGAGTTAATTTCTGTACAATGTCATCATTAATCATTATGAAATATTTGTTAAACATTCACAATATATAAGACCTTGTGACTGAATATTGTCCACAGAAGGCAGGGACCTATTGTTTCAATTCAACTGATCTAGGGTAATTATAATTTTCTCATTTTTGTTTCACACTTAACAGAAGGATGAAAAGTGCCTTTGTTGCAGGGTGAGGCATAGTGTGGATGAATGGGATAAGGATGTGATGGGCAGGCCTAAAGTCCCTTGTTTCTGAACAGAGCCTTTCATGGGTCCCATTGGATAGTGAGCTCTTCACAAGTCTAACTGTAAGATCATCAAATTCCATCATCTTACGATGGAAATGTAGAAACACAGGATGAGTGATGTACCAACAATGATAACAATAATAAATTATCCAGCACTACTGAACTTATTCTATATTTATTTATTGTACTGAGGAGTGAACCCAGTGGTGCTCTACCACGGAGCTACATCCCCAGCCCTTTTATTTATTTATTTATTTATTTTTAATTTGAGATAGGTTCTAAGTTGCTGAAGCTGGCCTGGAATTTATCATTCTGTTGCTCCCTGAGCTGACAGGATTACAGGTGTGTGCCACCACACCTGGATATTCAACGTTAAATGGGCATTCATAAAAACACATTTTCCTATAGTGTTTTATTTCACCAATATAGAAACTTTGTGAGAAAGACAGGCAGATATCACTTTCTTCATTTTACATATAAAAATAAATACTCAGCCCCAGAGGCCTTACATGCAGTGGGATATAAAATCAAACTTGTGTTAATATGGAAACATAATGGTCTAGCTCCTCACACACTGCCCCTCTCACCGGCTGTCTTCCATTAGCAATATTAAACATAGTAAGGCAACTTTTTTTTTCTTTGAGTGTGTAAAAATTGGGATCTTTTTGCCTTGCTTTTAATTGTGAAAGATTTCCACCTTGGTTTTAATGGGTTATCAAATCCTTTGATGCAAGAGAAAGAGAAGGGAATAGGATTTTGATTATGAAGAGGTAAAAACTGTGTAGTGTAACCATCATTGTCTCAAATTTTGCTGTGCCCTCTCACTGAAGGCAGCATCAATGTCCCCAACAGCCAGCTTCCTGGGCTCTGGCCTCTTGCCTTGGCATACCTAGTGCTTGGTCAATAAGCTGGACAAAGGAGAGGTGAATCCATTTCCCAGGAACAACCTGTACATGAGGAATGGCTGTTTGGGTTTTCTGTCCTCTATTGACCTCCTTTCCTGCTCTATTCCCCTATACCCTCACAATGCCTTCTGGAATTATTTCTCAAATATACTATCTAGATCACTTCCTTGCCTCTAATCCACACCTAGGAGGACAGAAAAAAGGAGCCAGAGGAGAGTCACTAGTCTGCAAGGTGGACCACAGGGAGGACAATGATTGTCCATGACATGTTAGGTCAAAAACCTTAGCAAGCAATCATGAGTCTCTGCAGGAGGAAGATGTTCTCAAACATCTCTTATCTATGTCTGGGGACCCCTTAATAGGCACTTGGGAGGGCGTTTTCTTTATGGAACAAGGCTTCACTGATTTCTGAATCACTCTGGGGTTATTGAGAAAGGAACCCCAAACCTCTAGAAGCTAACACATCAAGCCTACGAAACCTCTAATCATAGGGTGGTAGTTAGGAAAACACCCTCCCTATGTATAACAACTTGTCCAAATGGATTAGAATCCAAACGTGTATCCAGGCCTTCTATCTCGCAAGTCCAAAGTGCTTCAATTTAAATTCTGGCTACATTGCTTGCTAGCAAGTTAAACGTGGACAGGTTACATAATTTTTATAGCTCTCAGTTTCTTCGTCTGCAAAATTAGATAATAACAGTACCTACTTCCTAAGGTGGCTAAGAAGAACAACACATTGTTGTCTTTGAAGGCCTGACATATAGCAAGTGTTTACTGTAATTATCACCAGCTTCATTATTATATCATCATCTTCATTATTCCTGCCATCCTTCTGGTTGAGGAAAGGAAAGCTAACGGGACACTAGGGCAAGCAAGTCTTCCAAATTCCTGGCTGGCAGAGTTCAAGGTAGTACTAGTGTTAACATTATCATACTCAAGGTTCTCAGTCAGCTAACAGAGAACATAGATCTTGCAATAACACTAATATTTTTCTCTCTCACGAACTGTATGGTTTGGACACTTTTAAACTTTCAGGTGCTTGATCCAAATGTGAAGGATGCTGTTGATCCCAGATCCTCAGGGAGCAAGAATATGTCATCTGAAACTAAGGCAGAAGATTCTGGAAGCCTCACAGACTGAAGGTCTTTAGGATTCCATTGAAATGGCCACAGAAATGAAGTGACCTGTGCTTTTTGTAATAAAAGCCACATGAGATGCTGACAATAACTGCTACAATGTAGTCCCAGGCCTTGACGTTTCCTTCATCAGAGGGCCCGCCTGAAGAGCATCCCTGCAACAAAAGCAAATGGAAATTGCCTCTCCTGCAGGATTGGAAATATCAAATGCAGAGTGTGGTGTAGCCTTTTAATCCACAGGGTAGCAAAGTAAAGGTCAATTACCTCAGTTAGAGAAATGAAAGGCATGTAGTAAAAGTCAAATAGATATGCCGTTAGATAATGTATTTCAAGCATGAAAATGAGGATTTTCTATTGCAGGGTTATTTTTAATGCACTGGTAAACACAAGAGCTTTATGACAAAGAAAAAGATACAAAGTTGACAGTGAATCTGCCTGACAGAGTGCCCTCCCTTGGATGCATGATACCCCGTGGGTCTTCCTTGATTGGTGTCTGGACCCTATGGGAAGCAGACAGGCTGGCCCCACCCCTGCCAGACAGAGCCAGGAGGATCAGGAGCTTCCGCTGGTGGCTCTGGGGATTTAAGGCTGTCAAGACATTCTTGTCTGTGCCAGACCAGACACTCTGTCTCTAGCCTGTCCTGACCTGTGAACCTGTCCCTTGAGTTCTTCTCCTTCCCTAGACATTCTTCTCTTAGTCCTGACATTGGTTTAGCACCCAATCTGCTCTCCTGCATTGATGAAATGGGTTTAACAATCTTATTTCCTACCTTGCTGATTGTGACTCTATTCCAAGGTTGTTCCCTGCCTCAGATATCCCAGACTTGAATCTTCACTTTGAACCAAGATTAATGCACATTCACTGTGGTATCAAAGATTTATTAATAACTCCATTTGGTCTTGAGTTTGCATTCTGATCACTCTTTAAGAAGGTGCTCTTCCCCTTAAAGAATCACCTGGTTATGTCTCTGGATATATGCTGGCCCTGGAAGTGCCCTTAGTTTTTCACCTCATCAGAAACATCCTTCAGGGTCAGTGACAGTAAACAGAGCTGGGACAAGGACATGCTTCTGTCGATGACACTGGAGCTGCCCAGGAGCTTGGGAAAACACTAGGAGCTTATTGACCCACCACTTAAGAAGCTGTGTCACTTTAGGCATGGTGTTTAATTTCTTTGAGCTGCAGTTTCCACATTGTAAGCCTTCAAAATAAATCCACTTTTTATTTATTTTTTCAAGTAAGCATGTACATTAACCAGGAACATGTGTTTTGTAAAGAATGCATTTCAATATTAATTAAAATGCAAAATCATCACTTGGAGGCTATGCAAGAAACACTGACAATAGAGTTTATCTGTGGGGCAAAAAATTAACCTTCAATCTAAAAACCATTCTTTGGTGAGAGGTTTTTTTTTTAATCTGATGTAATGCAAATGCTTATCAACTTATCTTGGGAAAGCCTAATCCTTTGAAATAACTAAACATAAATGAGATGATAAGCTTTCTGGTTAGTGACATAAATTTGGTGTGTTTGCAGATGCAAATATCGTAAGTAACTTCCCAGTAAATTACAGTTCATGTTGCCCTATGTTTAAAAATGTTCACTTTCCCTGGGGAAATAATGTGTATGGTTTTGTCCAAGCACTTGTTCATAGGAAATTAAGAGAGCATACAATAGAGGAGAAGAGTGGTGGTCTGGTTTCTTTTCCTTTTGTTTGAAAAACATGTCATAAAGAGGCACCGGACAACTTGGTGCACACAACCTGGGCTGGATTTTGGTGCCTCAAAGATGATGTCATGAGGATGAGACAGAATTGAAGAAATTTACTGCTGAATAGAATAACTAATAATAGATGTTTTCACATCTGTCTGGAGGTCTTCACACACTCTCTGGATAAGAATGAGGGTTTTTCTTGAAGAAATGCAAAGTTCCCAGACAAACTTCCTGAGGCAAGATATCAGGAGGACTGGGAGGGGTCAGGGAGGTCTTCGTTCCGTCTCTGGGCCAGGGAGTAGGAAGCCTGAATCTTGAAGGTAGTGTTGGCCGGAGTTCCCAGCTATGATAACAGAGAACCCCCTTCCTGCCATTTCACCACTGCACTAGGCCTTCTGGAGATTCAACACAAGGCTTTGAATCTAGTCACTTACTCTTAGTGTAGAGCTTCCTTGCTCTCCAAACTTCCCATCAAATGTTGCCACATATAGCAACCTATCTTTGTGGAAGTATGTATCCACAATTGGGGACAAGAAATATGTGACCAAAAACTCAATTAGCCCCTTCTATTCCAGCAGGAGGGGTCAAGGGACCCGGAGCTGCAACATATCCAGATCAGAGCACTTCAATCTTTCCCAGGCAGAAATATAATTCCTGCTCCTCCAGTCTCACCTGTTATTCTGACTGAGGTGCTGTTGCTAAGCCGTGAATAAGTGGGTATCACTTGTGATCATTTAGGTAGAGGCATTACTCAGATAATTTGGGATGAACAGAATTGTGAGATAATATCAGATAATTTGGGATGAGCAGAATTGTGAGAATGATGAATGTGTAGGAGAAGAAGGGGAACCGTCATGGGTCTGGGATGAAAGCTGGGGAGCATCAGGAGAACACAGGAAGTCGCGACAAAGAAAGCCCAAGAAATTATCCAATAAATTTCACTCTAGGCAAGAGCTGATAGCCAACAGGAAAGAAGTTCTTACATGATAGCAATTGAAAGTCAGACTAAAAGTAGTTTGAAATTCAAGAAAACCAAAACCAAAACAAAACAAAAAACAAACCCAAATAACAGGACAGATGAAAATTATACTTAATAGAATTAAAAGATCAGTGAATATAAAGACATAGCAATAGAAACTCTTTAAAATGAAGCAAATTAGACAAGAGAAAATAATCCTTTTAAAAATGGTAGGAGTAACTGGGCATGGTGGTACACACCTGTAATTCCAGGGACTTGGATACCAAGGCAGGGGTATCACAAGTTCAAAGCCATCCTCAGCAAATTAGCAAGGCCCTCATCAATTTAGTTAGTCCCTGTATCCAAATAAAAAAAATGAAAAGGGATATATATGTAGCTCAGTAGTAGAGTGCCTCTGGGTTCCATCCCAACTATCAAAAAAAAAAAAAATAGGAGTAGGAGAATGGAGTATCAGTGAAATGCAAAGTCAGTATCAAGGGACCTAGATGTGTAATTAGAAATGCTGGTGGAAAAGAGAGAGGGGTAGGTGGGATAAATATCCAAAGAAATAATTATCAGAAATATTCTCTTACCAAACACAAGTGTGATGAACCCTAAGCAGAAGAATCATGAAAAAAATTCACTAAGCACATCATAATCACAATGCCCTAAATCTGTAATATAGAATAACTTAACAGCAATGAGAGAATGAGAAGCACATTACATATAGATTTCCCTCTGGAAACAATGCAAGTGAGAAGGCAAGGGGGCAAAATCTTTAAAGTAATGAAAGAAAAAAAGTGTAGTCAAGTGGGAATTCTAGATCTAGTAAGTTATCTTTCAAAAATGAAAGTAGCCCGGTATGATGACCCACGCCTATAATCCCAGCAGCTTGGGAGGCTGAGGCAAGTGGATTGAGAGTTCAAAGCCAGCCTCAGCAAAAGCAAGGTGTTGCTAAGCAATTCAGTGAGACCCTGTCTCTAAATAAAATTTAAAATATAGCTGGGCAATTTGGAAAGCAGTATGGAGATTCCTGGGAAAGCTGGGAATGGAACCACCATTTGACCCAGCTATTCCCCTTCTTGGACTATTCCCTAAAGACCTTAAAAGAGCGTACTATAGGGATACTGCTACATAGATGTTCATAGCAGCACAATTCACAATAGCTAGACTGTGGAACCAACCTAGATGCCCTTCAATAGATGAATGGATAAAAAAATGTTGCATTTATACACAATGGAGTATTACTCTGCACTAAAAAATGACAAAATCATGGAATTTGCAGGGAAATGGGTGGCATTAGAAGCAGATTATGCTAAGTGAAGCTAGCCAATCCCTAAAAAACAAATGGCAAATGTCTTCTTTGATATAAGGAGAACAACTAAGAACAGAGCAGGGAGGAAGAACATGAGAAGAAGTAACATTAAACAGGGACAAGAGGTGGGAGGGAAAGGAAGAGAGAAGGGAAATTGCATGGAAATGGAAGGAGACCCTCATTGTTATACAAAATTACATATAAGAGGAAGTGAGGGGAAAGGGAAAAAACAAGGGGGAGAAATGAATTACAGTAGATGGGGTAGAGAGAAAAGATGGGAGGGGAGGGGAGGGGGGATAGTAGAGGATAGGCTAGGCAACAGAACACAACAGACACTAGTATGGCAATATGTAAAAAAGTGAATGTGTAACCAATGTGATTCTGCAATCTGTATACGGGGTAAAAAATGGGAGTTCATAACCCACTTGAATCAAATATATGAAGTATGATATGTCAAGAGCTTTGTAATGTTTTGAACAACTAATAATAAAAATTAAAAAAATAAAATAAAATAAAATAGGGCTGGGGATGTGGGTTAGTGGTCAAGTGCCCCTGAGTTTAATCCTCAGTACCCACCAACCCCAAAATGAAAGTAAAATAAAGACATTTACATATATACAAATACTGAAAGAATTCATCACTAGCAGATATTAGCTAAAGAAATGTTAAAGGAAGTCCTCCAGCAGAAGAAAGATGATAACAGATGGAAATATGAATTTACACACACACACACACACACACCTATATACACACAAATCAAGAGTACTGGGGAGTTGGAGAATATCATCCTTAATGAAGTAAGCCAATCCTAAAAAACCAAAAGCCAAATGTTCTCTCTGATAAGTGGATGCTGATCCATAATGCGAGGGACATGGGAAAAATGGAGAAACTTCGATTGGGCAAAGGGGAAGGGGGCCATGGGAACAATGGAGAAGCTTTGGGCAAGTGGGTGGGCAGGGAGGGGAGGGGGAATAGGGGCTAGAAAGATGGTGGAATGAGATGGACATCATTACCCTAGGTACATGTCTGATTGCATATATGGTGCAACTCTATATCTTGAATAACCAGAGAAATGAAAAGCCATACTCAACTTGTGCACAATGAATTGAAATGCATTATGCTGTCATATATGCCTAATTAGAACAAATAAATAAATAGAGTACTTAAAATGGTACCTACATTGGTAAATATGTAAGATTCTTATTATTTAAAAACTAATTTTAAGACAAAACCATAAAAGGCTAAGAAAGGAGAAATGGAACTATAAGTTTCTTATACTGCTTCTGAAGAGTTATGATATTACCTTAATTCAGACTAGTAAGCTACATTTCTATACTATATACCTTAAAGCAATACTAAAATAACAAAGGAGTTCAAGAGTAAGCCAATAAAGGACATATAAAAGGATAATAAAAATTCCATTAATGCAAAGAAGTTTTTAAAAAGAGGAAAAGAAAACAAGAATAAGCAAATCGAAAATAAACAAGATGTTAGACTTAAATCTAATCACATCGATAATCACATTAAATGCGAATTATCTGACTACCTTAATGAAGTTAGATATAAAAAAGCAAGATCAACTACATGCTATCTATAAATAGATCATGCTAACACAATATAAAGGAAATTGAAATAGTATGTTAGGGGCTGGGGATGTGGCTCAAGTGGTAGCGTGCTTGCCTGGCATGCGTGCGGCCCAGGTTCAATCCTCAGCACCACAAACAAAAACAAAGATATTGTGTCCGCCAAAAACTAATATATATATATATATATATAAAAATTCTCTCTCTCTCTCTTAAAAAACATAGTATGTTAGTGCCAATTATAAGAAATTTCAGAGCAAAACTATACCCAGGGATAAAATGGGTTTTAAAATAATGATAAAGTATTCAATTGATCAAGAGAACAAAATAATCATAATCATTTATGCCCTTAAAAAATTCCAGAAAATGCATGGTGCAAAAATGATAGAATTGCAACATAAATAGACTCACAATTATGGCTACAGATTTCCATATCCACCCCCAACAGTGATGAAACAGGTAGACAGAAAATTAGTAAGTTTATAGTAGGCTTGAAAAACACTATCAATCCATTTGATCCTATTGACATTTATAAAAATTCTACCTCAAAATATCAAAATACACATTATTTCAAGTATATATATATATATATATATATATATAGAGAGAGAGAGAGAGAGAGAGAGAGAGAGAGAGAGAACATTTACCAAGACAGATTATATTCAAAGCCATAAAATGAGTCAAAATAAGTTTAAAATGATTAAGATCATATATCATATTTTCTCTGATTACAGTGGAATCAATAAGAGAAAGATATCTGAAATATTCCTAAATAATTTGAATAGTAAATATATACATTTGAATAAACTATGGATCAAATTAAAAATCAAAGAGAAATTAGAAACCATTTTGAACTGATAAAATAATTCAAAATTTGTGGAACAGTGTTAAACAGTAATTAAGGAAATCTTATAGCATTTAATGCTAAAAATAAAAAAGAAGGAAGGTCTTAAACTAATTATCTAAGCTCCTATACTAAGAAACTTGGAAACTAGGAAAAAGAGAATATTAAAACTAAAATATGCTTAATAAATAAATAAATAAGCACAAAATTAATGAAATAGAAAACAGAAACACACTACAGTAAAATCAATAATACCTAAACCTAGTTCTTAGAGAAGATCAATAAAGTTGATAAACTAGCTAGAGTGATCTGTGAAAAGAGAGAGGACACATGTAATTACCTATGCCAGGAAAGAGAAAGGTGGCATCACCGTGGATTCTACAGACCATGAAACGGTAACTGAAGAATATCATGAGCAACTTTATGCCCATAATTTGACAACTTAGAAAAAACAGACAAATTTCTTGCCAGACACAAACTACCAAATATTACTCAAGAAGAAACAGAGAGCTTGAACAGTCTTACATCTATTAAAGAGACTGAATTTGTAGCTAGAAATCTTCCCAGAGAGAAAACTCTGGGCCTAAATGGACACCCTGGTGAATTGTGTGACACATTTAAGATATGTCAATGCTATACAAATTCTTCCAGAAAATTAAAGAAGAAAGAATACTGCCTAATTCATTATTTGTGAATAATAATGCCTTGGTACGAAAACAAGATTGTTATTACAAGACAATATAAGCTGATATCCCTCATAAACATAGATTTAAAAATTTATCAAAACAAATTCAAGAATGTATAAAACGGCTAACACATCATGACTGAGTGAGTTGTATGTCAAAAACTCAGGGTTGTTTTAACATTCAAAAAATCAATATATTTCATCATATTAACAAAGTAACAACACTAAAAAGCCATATGATTATCTTAAAGACTCAGATGAAACATTCAGTAAAATTCATCATCCACTCCTGCTAATTCTCTTCAAACTAGGACTAGAAGGGAACTTCCCTATGGTGATAAAAGACACCTACATTCAGCTTTTTATTAAATGGGCAAAGATGAATGCTTCCCCTTTAAGATCAGGAACAAGACAAAAATGCTTATCCTCATCACTTCTGATTCTGGGTCTGTGGCAAAAACCCAAAAGGGTCTAAAAAAGACACTGAAATTAATAAGTGAATTTTGCAAGATTACAGAATACAAGATCAATATATTAAAATCAACTGTGTTCTTAAATAGCAGTAACAAACAATTGGAAAGATATACACAAGCCAATATCATTCACAATGGCATCAATAATTTGAAATTCTTGGGGTTAAGTTTGACAAAATATGTGTAATTCTTGTACATAAATAAATTTCCATCATGGAGAGAAATGTATAAAGACCTAAATAAATAAATGGAAAGCCCAAATGAATGGAGACAGAGACTCAATATTCTCCTCCAATTTAATGAATTCAATGTAATCCCAATTAATTCCTCCTCTCCATCTCCTCCAAAAGCTCAGCATCTCATGAGGCTGCTGCTTTTTTCTCCCTCCTCTTTCCCTTCCCTTTTCCTTCTTTCCTTCCTTCTTTTCTTTTTCCTCCAATAAATTTGACAATCTCATTCCAAAACCACATGGAAATATAATGAATCAAGAATAGTCAAAACAATTTTGAGAAAGAAAAAAGCTGAAGGATTAACACCGGGTCATTTTTAAGAACTATAAAACTATGGTAATTAATACACTGCCGGGCCTATAATGACCTGGCACAGGCCTATAATGCAAGTCACTCGGGAGGCTGAGGTGGAGGATCACAAGTTCGAGACCAGCCAGGGTGATTTAGTGAGACACTGTCTCAAAATAAATAAAATGTACTGTGGATATAGCTCAGGAGTGAAACACGAAACCCCAGGGTTCTATCACTAGTATGAAATACAAACAATAATAACATATACCTCAAAAAAGCATTGCTGATGTGATAGTACACACCTGTAATCTCAGCAGCTCCAGAGGCTGAGACAGGAGGATTGCTAGTTTGAGGCAAGCCTCAGGATCCCTGTCTCAAAATAAAAAATTAAAAGCAGTGGGGATGTAACTCCATGGTAGAATCGTGCTGGGTTCTGTCTCCCAGTACCACAAAACCAAATGAAAATCCAAATAAAAACTAGTATGATATTAATATAAAAATAGATTTTAGACTAGAATAGAGAGCTCAGAAACGGACCCCCTTCCACACATACATATATGTGGCCAACAGATTTTTTTGACAAAAATGCAAAGGCAATTCAGCTCATAATCTTTTCAACCAATGATGCTAGAATAACTAGATAGTCACATAAAAAATGAACTTTGATCCATTATTGTTTACAAAAATTAACTCAAATCATAGGCTGGGTGAGGTGGTACATGCCTAAAATCCCAGCAACTCTATAGGAAGATCTCATATTCAAGGCCAGTCTCACAAATTTAGGAAGCCCTAAGCAACTTAGATGGACACTCTCTCAAAATAAAAAGTAAAAAGGGCTGAAGATACGGCTCAGTGGTTGAGATTCCCTAGGTTCAATCCCCAGTACCATAAATAAATAGATATAGATAGATAGACAGACATATAAATAATAAATAAATAAATTGATAAATAAATCATCAGAGGCTTAAATATGAAACCTAAAACTATAATTTTTTTTTTGTTAAGGTTTCTATTGGTGCATCTCAGCTATGCAGAAAGGAGTGTTTAATTGTGACACATTCACACACATATAAAAACACAATTCGATTAAATTTGCTTTTCATTATTCCTCCCTCCTTTCCTGCTCTTATCCCCTCCCTCTATCCTAAGGGTTACTCTTTCATGACTTTTTTCCCTTTTATTTTTCCCCTCTAGCTTTCATATGGAGGAAAACATTTTTTTTTTCTCGGAATCTGATTTATTTTGCTAAAAATTATTGTCTCCAGAGTCATTCATTTTCCTGAAAATGATACAATTTTCATTCTTCTTTGTGGCTGAACAAAACTTCATTGTGTATATATACACCACATTTCTTTATCCACTCATATGTTGACAGACACCTAGTGATTCCACCTTTTGGCTATTATGAATTGTGCTGTGATAACCATGAGTGTGCATTCATCTCTGAAGCATGCTGACTTTAATTCTTTTGGAGAAATACCAAGGAGTGATATAGCTAGTTCATATGATAGCTTCATTTTTCAGTTTTTTGAGGAACTTCCATACTGATTTCCATAGTGGCTATACTAATTTGCATTCCCACCAACAGTGTATACGAGTTTCTTTTCTCAGATCTTCACCAGCATTTATTATTATTTATAATCTTGATGATTGCTACTCTGACTGGAGAGAGATGGGTTCTCAGTGTAGCTTTGATTTGCCTTTCCCTGATGGCTTAAAGACACTGAACATTTCTCCAATTGTTGTTGTTGGCCATTTACACTTCTTCTTTTGAGTAGTGTCTGTTCAATTCATTTGCCAATTTTGTGATGATGTTATTTGACTTTTTTAATGTTTAGTCAAAAGTATACATTTTAGGGCTGGTGTTGTGGTTCAATGGTAGATCGCTTGCCTAGCATGTGTGAAGCACTGGGTTTGATTCTCAGCATTGCATACAAATAAATGAATACAATAAAGGTCTATCAATATCTAAAAAATATTTTTTAAAAAATATACATTTTAAAGAAGAAAGCAAAGAGGAACATCCTAATGACCTTAGGTTAGGAAAATATTTTTTAGATGTGATATTAACAATGTGATCTATAAAGAATAATTTGATAAAGTTAAAATTGTCTTCTCTTCAAAAGACAATGT
Source organism: Marmota marmota marmota (assembly GCF_001458135.2). Taxonomy (NCBI): domain Eukaryota; kingdom Metazoa; phylum Chordata; class Mammalia; order Rodentia; family Sciuridae; genus Marmota; species Marmota marmota. The sequence goes on along the minus strand of NW_026000078.1, from coordinate 6,573,443 downwards.
TAAGAGAATGAAATGACAGACTGGGAGATCTACAGACCTGACTAAAACACTCAAAAGGCATATAACTGATAAAATGTGTATTCATAACATGTAACTCAATAATAAGAAAACAACACAATTTATCCAGTAATGATGATAAGGAAAAAAAAAACTATCTAAAAAAGGCGGCAATGATTTCAACTGACAACCAAAAAAAAAAAAAAAAGTGATATAAGACAAATAAACAAATGAAAAATGCTCAAAGCCATTAGGCATTAGAAAAGTGCTAATTAGAGTCACAAGATGCCTTTTCACAATTATTAAAATGCCTAAAATTTTAAAAAATGACAATATTGAAGAACTCAATATGTGTAGAAACAAATGCTTATATATGGTTGTTCATAATATTTAATATTAATTGTTTTAGAAAACAGTTTCATAATTGCTTAGAAAGTCAAACATATATTTAACATGATTTGGTCATTCCACTTTTGGGTAACTACCCAGTGAAAGGCATACACCCATACAAACATGTATACAAGAATGTTCATGACAGCATTATTTGTAATTGTCAAAAACTGGAAGCAACCCAAGTGTCCATTAATAAGGTGAATGGAAAAACCAAGGGGTATTACGCAGCAATAAAAAGGATGAAACATGACACGGATGAATCTCAAAAATAATTATGCTGAGTGAAGAAAGCAATCAAAAATAAAAGGGTGAACATTACATAGTTCCATTTATACAAAAGTCTAGAAAATGTAAACTAATCTATGGAAATAGCCAATCAGAGAGCATAAATAAACTATTAGGTGTAGTGGATATGTTTGCTCAGATCGTGGTGATGGTTTAATACATACATAAGTTGAAACTTACACATTGAATATTCAAATATGTCTATTTATTATATGTCAATCATACCTCAATAAATGTTTATATATTACGTGTTTGTGTGTGTGTATCTATGTACCTGAATGAAAAGATCTCTGCTTTCAGAATAGCCTGAGTTAAATCCTGACAGTACTATTTACTAGTACTTGGCTTATGTGAAACTTACTTAACCCTAGAACCTCAGTATCCTCATCTGTGAAATTAGGAGAGTAATAGTACAATGCCCATACTCCTGATAAAAATGGAATGTGAAATAATGCATGTAAAGAACTTCAGAATTATGTTATTACAAAGACAGTACTCAGTGAGCTCACAATTAGTATAATTAGCCCTTGATATTCATGGGGGGTTGATTCCATGACTCCCCACAGATGCTGTATCTCTGGATACCAAAATCTATAGATGCTCAAGTCCTTCATCTAAAACGCACAGTATTTACATAACTCTATGCCCATCTTTGGTTGCTTTAAACCATCTCTACATCATCTATAATACTCAACACAATATGAATGCTATGTAAGTAATTTTTATGTGATATTGTTTAGGAAATAATAACAAAAAATGTCTTTACATATTCAGTATAGACACAATTTTGTTTTTTGTGAATTTTTTTTTTTTTTGATTCATGATTTGTTGATGCTGCATAGAAAAGAGGCCCCTGGGCTGGGGATGTGGCTCAAGCGGTAGCGCGCTCACCTGGCATGCGTGCGGCCCAGGTTCTATCCTCAGCACCACATACAAAAACAAAGATGTTGTGTCCGCCGAAAACTAAAAAATAAATATTAAAAAAGCTCTCTCTCTCTCTCTCCCTCTCTCTCTCTCTAAAAAAAAAAAAAAAAAGAGGCCCCTGTATGTATATCACTTCTACAGTTGGTCTAGTGACTGAGTCTGTAAATCATAGTAGACTTAGAGGTCAAATGTAGGAGGAGATGAGAAGTCTTAGATTCAACTTTTAGTATTGTATGTACTGGCAGTGAAACTACACAAGCTATTTTTTACCCTCAGTCTAAGTTTCCTCATTTGTTAACTGAGGATAACAGTAATATTTAGCATTCCAGATTGTGATGAAACAAAGTAAAATGAGAAACTTGTATGAAAAAATTCTGCTGCCAAACTTTTGGGGGGTAAAGGATAATTTTTAAAAATCTGGTATTTTGCACACCTGGGATTTTTCTCTGCTGCTCATATTTGGGTCCATGTCCCAGAGAGGAAGGACCAGAAGAAAGAGGGAGAGAGAAGGAAGAAAGTAGACACAGGAAGATAAACATTAGGAAATGAGGAGAGAGAAGAGTCCTCAAAAACTCTGGAAATAATGGGAATTTAGGGATAGAATAAAGGGTTTCCTACTCTATGTTAGGTGGATGTTTCAGTCATTTTTATTTTAAGACCCTCAGCACAGGATAACACCAGCAGGCTAGAGATTAAGGTAAATATGAATAACTCATATAGTGATAATATGCATAGCTCTATTTTTTTGATGAATTGTTTTACCAATGAGCAACATTGCCATTCTTTAAGAGTGCCACTGATATTCCACGATTGGTCATGATGCAAAAGGGATCCATGTGAATGAAAGTATTCTGGGATTTGGAAAACAAGTTTCTGAAGGCAAAATTGATCATACTTGCAAATGAAAAGTGTTAGGTCATAACAAGAGGCATTCACTCCACAATTATTTACCAGGTATCTGATAAGAGCTAGGCAAGCTGGTGTCAGACAGCAGATTCAGTGCCTCATGACAAGGAGTTAAAATCTGCATGTTTCTATTTCCTACCTCCATTTCTTAGGGTCCTGAATGAAAAAAAAATCAATGTCAGACAAACATTAAGATCTACATTTCCTGTTTTTGGCAGGTATAGGTCTAGGATGCCCAAGTCTCCCTTGAGGATGCAGCCCCTTTGCCCATTACATCTGTAGGACAGCACTGATTTATCATATGGCTTTATGTCATTAAACATTTATTAAGCACCCATAGTGTGCTAGACACATAGAAAACAGATAAAAGACATCATTTCTGCTTAGCAGCCCTTTGTAAAAGAAGACTAATGAATATATGCTTATTCAATAGATCAAGCTAGCAATATACATTTTAAGAAATTTATAAATATTTAATTAAGATTTTGTACAGTAACTCTGACAAAAAAACCCCAGGCTTCTTGGAACACTAAAACAGGATTCTAAATGACTAAAAAATTTGAAGATTATATACAGCATTCACGGATGAAATAAATTGATATATCTTAAAATGGATTTTCACAATTATGCCCTATAATTTCTCAGAAAAAAAATTAAAAATCAGAGAACATTCTGAATCCCTAACAAACCACAGGAGTTAATTTTAATTATTTCAATCTAGATATAAACTGTGGAAGGTTTTATTTTATCCCAGTAGTTTATATGTTAATAATTTGGGAAGGATTTGAAGTATGATTTTATGCTTTCATTTGAAGTGCCTTTAAATACACACACACGCACACACACACACACACACACACAGATTTACAGAAATAGAAGCCCTGTCTGCAGATACATAATCCTACATGTTAGCATTTTTGGCCCTTTGGAACATCATCCTTGACTCCAAACCCTTTTGTTCTAAAGTTAATTTTAGCTATGAATTTACAGGTCCCTGGAGAGAATGTGTCACAGCAAACTTTGTGACAGATTTTTGGGTCTATATTTAATTAAAAGTGCCCTTGCATCTGTTCAGATGCCATCCTAAAACAGTCCTTCTGAGATGTGAATTTGGCCCACGACTTCTGACCCTCTTTCTTTGGTAGTATTGCAGAGCAGCCACTGCCAGCTGCTCTCCTGCACTTTTCTCCCCACTGTGCCACTGAAAGGGAACAATTTGTCGTGTGGGAGGTCTAAAATTCTGGAGATTAAATTACCATCTGAGTGGACATGGTTACAATACCATTCAAAAATATTACTTACCTATGCTACGTTTTTATTTTCCCCTCCACTAACAAGCCACCCAGGTGAGTTGTTACAGATCTATGACAACTGATACCATGGGGTGGAAGAGACAGAGGTAGTAGAATCTTTATCTGTCATCAGCTTGCTGGTGAGGCAAACTAGACAAGGTACTTTGACACAGTGGGGAATATAGTGCATTTATGAACTGAAAGAAAATTGAGTTTCTGTTGAATTGTTTACTGCTGCTGGAGAAACAAGAGAGGTTAATTTCATACTGTTTAATATAGCTTTGGAAGAATGCAAAATAAAATAATACAGAGCATAACAGTGCTATGCTTAAAATCTGCCCTCCCCCAAGCAAAATAAACTCAATGTAGTTTTGGATCTTTAAAGTAGATTTTAAACTCTTATGAATTCAGATCCTGAGGGAATATGTTAAGTACTTGTTACAAATCATATTTTGTGCCAAGTGGCATATAGAAAAAATATGCAAAAATATGATTAGGTTTCATTGAAGATTCTCTATTCTGTATTATAGCTGAATTTGAATTTTTATATTTATAGGCATCATTACATCACATATGGTAAGTGACTGTAAAAGAGGAATACATAAAAATTATATTGGTTTACCTATATGCAAATGAATACATACATTCACTTTTTTAAAGAATTATCCTTTAACTTCTTAAAAATGGCATTGGAATCCAGCTGTTTCTTATGGGTCCTATAATGCAAAGAAAGATTAATGTGTACCATCAGTAAATCATTCACCATATTGGAAGTCCTTTGGCTGCCTTTCTTTGGCAGGGACCATTAATTTGTGTGTGTGTGTGTGTGTGTGTGTGTGTGTGTTTTAGGATAGTCCCTATTTCAGGCTGGCATTGTAGAGTCATGGTATGAATCAAGAAAAGTTCCTAGGGTTGACTCTGACCATTCTGAATAAAGTTTTACCCAAGAAAATCTCTGCTTCAGAGTCCCTGGCAATGTAATGAATTTCAACTGTCTTTTAAGTTTGCACTTTGTAGTAGAAATGTCATACAAGTCACAGATACAAGTAATATAGGTAAATTTAAATTTTCTAAAAAGCCACATTTTAAATAAGTAAGAGGTGAAATTAATTTTTATAATATATTTAGTCCAGTACATACAAAAGACTATTGTTTCAAGTGTAACATGGGATCCACTGGGATCTTGATCTTGGATTCTCCAGCCTCCAGAACTGTCAGCAATACATTTCCACTGATTATGAGCCACCCAGTATATGGTAATTTTATTAGAGCAGCCTGAATGAGACTACCTCACTTCCCCTATAAAGCAAAATTCTCTTAATCTCAGGACTACCTATCCTTCAAGAATGAAACTTCTCTGAGTACCCCAATACTAATCTGTATGATGCCACCAACACAGTGAATTTCACCATAATGTACATCCACAAGACAAATGTAAAAACCAAACAACTATAAGTAAACAGCAGAAATATCAGTAGAGTACAGGGAAGAGATCACAGGGGAAAGGTGGGGAGAGGAAGCACTGGGGACTGAATTAGAACAAATTATATTCTATGCTTTTATAATTATGTCAGAATGAATCCTATTGTTATGTATAACTAAAAAGAACCAATAAGAAAGGAAAAAAATGTTTAAAACTAGATTATAGTAACGGTTGTACAATCCTGTGAATATACTTAAAAAAACTTGAAGTATACATGATATGTGTATCATATCTCAATATAATTGTTTTTAAAACACACAAAGACAAAATAAATAAAATGAATGCATAGCTGGGTGTATTATAAATTGTTTTACAGTGTAAAAGATTCTATGTTTTGGGAAAAAATATGATCTAAATAATAGGAGATGATTGGAATCAACAGGTAGAGAGGCAATTAGGCGCATATCTGATAGACATGGATTTGGAATTCCTGGTTCTATATTTGAATATACACTTTCACCTTAGGTAATTTAGCACCATGAATCACTCTGATGGGTAAAGGGAGAATAAAGATACCTGACTAAGATTAAAGAATGTGCAAAGCACTTAGTACATTGCCTGGCACAGTACAATTTCTCAATATATGTTAGGAGGAGGAATGTGACAATCATACTTTCTTGGGTATGAAATCAAAGAGCATAATTTTGGAGAGTCCTGGAGAGCTCATTTGAGAGAACCTTATACCCACGTTGCAAATGGTTATAGAAACTCTTTGCAAAACTGTGTGTAAATCTTAAATGTGTTTTCAACCATGTCAACTCATTCCCTGAATATATTTGAATGAAATAATTCAAGTGAAATAAAAAAGCTTTATTATGAAGGTCTTCATTGCAGTGCTACCTATAAGGAAATAAATGGGAAAAGACCAAAAGTTTAATAATGAATACATAGCTTAACAGAACTAGAGTTCACCCATATAATGGAATATTATACTGAATAGAATTATGCAGTTAACCATCATAATCGTGAAGAATATATAAAATTAATGAAATGATTGTGGCAGAGACAAGTGAAAATTCAGAATAAAAAGTATAAGGTGTACTATAATAATTATTATATAAGGTATACATGGATGTGAAAAAGGCTTGGAAGGTAATTTGGAAAATATAAATAATTGTGTTAAGGTGAAGTGACCTAAATTACTATCTAATGTGATTATAGTATATTTTTAAAAAATAGAAGAAGTTTATCCCAGAAATACTTGTACACTCTTCTTATTCAGTCAAGAAAAAATATTTATTTAAGATCTATTCTACGTTCTTCCCTTTGCTGGGCACAGTGGGCCATTCTAAAAGGAAAGGGACATTCCCCTGTCTCCTAAACATTACTTAAATAATTAAACAACACAAAATAACTGAATAAAACAATAATGAACAATATAAAATAGGTAGTAATTATGTCTTATTATATCTCATTTAATAATAAAAACATTGTATATAACATCTCAGAATAATATATATAACTAATATATATATATGCATACATGTATGTATATAAATATATACATGCATACATGTATGAGATTATGAAATACTAAACTGAATTGAGTTCAGATAAGAGGGAAAATGATCAGTGTGAAATGGTGCTTCTTGGGGGAGATTAGCTTTTTTGCTTTCAAGGACTGCAATTTTGTATAAATGGTAAGAGAACAGAAAGGAAAAAAGCAAATGAAAGTATGGACTGCATAGAATTAATCAGAAAAGAGACCAATGTTAACAGACTTAGGTTTGGAAGGGAAAAGACAGTAGGAAAATTATCCATTATATTTAGTTAAAACTTATTAAGTGTAAACTATAGTTCAGATAAGGAGATGAAATAAGACATTAGGTTGCAAGCAGATTATAGTGCGGATTAAATCATGTTTCCTGTGTGTTTTGAATGATGATGGCTTTGAACTGGGTGACCCCATGGCCTCATATCCTTTGTGAGATTCTGTGATGACATACTCCATGAAGCTTCCTGACAGAGATTACACAATGGCCACAATGCCACACTCCCTTCATGAGATTATATTAGGATGTAGTTCCATTATATTTGTGCTCATAATGGACTTTTATCCTTAAACACTGATTAAAGAATAATCCCCATCTTTATTCTACTACACTTCATGGAAATTCTAATAAAAAATGTTTTCTTTTGAAAAGAGACCAACATCTTTTGAAAAGTATCATTAGAATAATTTATACTTACAAAATAAAGAAGGAGGAGGAGGAGGAGGAGGAGGAGGAGGAGGAGAGGAAACAAACCCTAGGACTTCGTGTATGTCTTCATATTAGAATGGTTTTCCAGCATGTACAAGGCCCTGGGTAACATCCTCAGCACCACAAAAACTAAGTAATTTTAATTCTTCAGATATTTTTTTTAATAAAAAGGAATATGAACAGTCAATTTGATAAGATATGCAAAAGAGCCCTCAGGAATCCAGGCAGCCAATTTACTGTGTGACAAGAGAAAGGTCTTGAAAAGCCATGAAAGAGAAGGGAGGGAGAAGACAAAGGCACTAAGATCAAACTTAGACATGTACTCATAAAGTTCTGAGCTTATGCTCAAGAAATCAGATAAAAGAAAAACAGGTTGCTAAGAAAGGTGCAAAAGCCAACTAACAAATCTAAAAGGTCTTAAAATCTTCTGCCCTTATTCTATTTTTGATCAAAATGAAAATAACATTATTTGTCCTGAGCTTTACAGTTTATGAAGTGTTTCAATATATATCCTGTATTTACATCTTACAACAACTTTGGGACTTTAGAGTTGGTATTGAGTCTCCAAGACCAAGGGACCTACGCCTCTCCCTCTATAAGCGGTGGAGACCTAGTGCACCTGTATCTTCAGACTCGAAGCCCAGATTCTTTTCTCTGCACCACATCACCCACCTGTCACTCCTGGCTTCATATGTACCAGGATAACATACAAACAAATTCTTTTTTCTATCTAGATCTTGCTACACAGTAGTGGACGCTAAATGATGATTAACTATGGGGCCTTCCACCATCTAGTAATGAAGGTGGTAGGACACTGCATAACACTTACCATATCCAGTTAGGGTTTTAGGCAGTAACACGTACCTAACAAACACATGTGGAGGTCTACCTCACATCAGGCATTGAGTGGTGGTATTCCAAAGGCAATGGAAGGCCTCTTCTCCATAACTCCTCTGTGCAGGCAGCTAATGCATCTAGAATTTCCACCATTCAAGTAATTCCTTTGGGTAAAGAATAACTTCTTTTAAAGGCAATTACATTATTGAGATGGAAATATCATGGCACACAGAGTTGATAAAATTTATCAGGGAGACACTACTTCTAACATCTACAAGTAGGGAAAATGGATGGAATCAGGGCAATACTGATAGATGGGTTGTAGGATTGGTGCTTTGAGAGATGACAAGGAATTTGGAATTTGTGATGACTGCATTAGAGCATTGGATGAGTGAGAGGTAGATATGGAGCAAGCTTTGCCCTTTCTACAACTTCGTTCAGGGTTCTCTCTGCCCCTGATCTTGTCTCTGCTGTATTTTAACCAGCCTGTTCTTGTTGAGTGTCACTGCCAGTCACATTCCAAGATTCTACAAAATAGTGTAACAGAAGTCATGATGCTAATTTGGTACGACTTCACAATCATGAAGTGATCCTCTGTATTGAAATAGCAAACTCTCTTTCCTCGGGTTATTGCAGCAGGATACAGACTGGTTTTCATTTCCCCCAGACAGAAATTATTTCCTGAGTGTCAAAAATGACATCAGCTTTCAGCAGGGTGATGAGGTGCTGGCCGCGATTAAAAGGTCTGTTTTTTTCAAACTCATTTTAAAGATCTTTGGTCTTTTTCTTTTGTTTTTGGAGAGGTGAACTTCTACACTGCAACATGACAATTGATTTTTTCTTTAAAGTGATGTAATTAACAAAATATTTAAAGAAGTAACACAGTACTTAACTTAAAAGCAGACTTACATGCTATATGTATTAATCAGTAACAAAACTAAGGTTCTTAAGTCCTCTTAATAATCATGGGAAGAAAAACTAATATGTATTTTGGAGGCATAGCAGAGAGATAGATACTCTGTGGCTGATGACTAGATGTTAGAAGTGGTGTCAAGAATCTTTGAGCAAAAGACTATGTGTTAATTGATCATTTGACCCTTAAAAAAAACCTAGTACAGGAATTTACAAATAGTAGGTATTCAATAAGTATTGTCTATCATATTGACTAGCTGAGTAGTTTAATAATGAAGATAAACTTTCAAGTACATTATTTAATTTTGCAAATACTTTTAAGAATTTAAATAAAACATTTACATGTTACTTATTAATCAGAAATATCTATTCATTATTATATAGATTAAATTGCTTGATTTGCTTGCTGAGAATTTTCCAGTGCCTTCCCAATGCCTTAAAGTAGCCTATAAGAGCTAAACAATATGGCACTTCCACAGCCCCCTACCTCAGCTTCTTTGAGCACTCCATACTATAGTCCCATTTCTCTTCAGGAACTTTATACCTGCTGCTCAGCTTTTTGGATCCAGCCCTCCCCAGTTATTTATATGGCTTTATCCTTCATATCCTTTAATTCCTGCTCCAAGAGCTTGCCCTCAGAGAAGCCTTCCCAGGCCACCTTTATTTTTAAAAACAATATTTTTTATTTGTTCTCTTTAGATATATATGACAGCAGAGTGTATTTTGACACATTACACATACATGGAGTACAACTTATTCTAATTAGGATCCCATTCGTGTGTGATTGTATATGATGTGAAGTTTCACTAGTTGTGCATTTACGAGAGTTATGTCTGATTAACTACTATCAGGCCTTTCTAATGTGGCTGTATTTTCATTCTTTTCCCTTGCCCAGAATTATTTTTCTCCATGGGATGTGCATTGCTGCTTCAGATTATAATATTTATTGTTTTATTGGTATCAACTTCAGCACCTGCAATATAATATGTACTCAATAAAAAATATATCACACAAAGAATCAATGTTTCTTCATCAGCCTGTTGTATGGTGTAGATCAAGAGGTTACAACATAAAAGCCTTCAATTTTCAGACCCCAAACAAGATAGCAGGATGTGATGACAGAAACATTGGACAGTTTAGACTCTATAAAAAGGCATCCAAATAAAAAATAATTAAGATGTGTTTTCCAAATAAAATAAATCTGAGGACTCTACTGGATCTAACTGCTTTGGGTTTACATAAGGCATACACTTAAAGATAGCAGTGATCATCTAATGATAGTTTGGGAGAAAATGTTATTTGGAATAGACATATATTCCCACTCCTTCTCTTTTGTCTTATTTTCTACCTTTCTTCCTAAGATCTGAAGGTGAATTAATGCACTGTATGTGTTCAGTTCTGACTGTTCATCTCCCTACTAAGGTGAACCCTGAGTGGGAATGAGAATGAAAACCACCTCTAGGTTTTCTTATCACAGAAATAGGAAGCTCCAGATTTAAGAACGTAACACAGTGATGAGAATGGGGATGGGGGTAGACTGCAAGGACAGAGAGAAAATAGAAAATTCCATCCCTCCCTTCTGATGCCACCCTAGAGTTTGCAGAGAGGGGTTCTTTCTAGATGGAGGCTCATCCCATGAGTAAGAAGGCTAATGAGGTTAAATGGCCTTTACTTGCTCATTGGACTTGTCCACACTGTACACACAGTCTCTTTCTGGGAGCTAAGGTGAATCTTTGGCAATTCTGACTCTCTGGTGTCCTAAGTGGTCTGTGGTAGGGTTCAGATTCAGCCAGTGTATTATCATTCACTATTTATATTTCTCTGCAATCTATGTCCATGCCACATTGCTTCAGGCTGTGATTCACAATCATAAACCATAGTTTATATTTATCAACTCCAGTTATGAGAAAAATTGGGCAGGCAGGATGTAATTACACAGTCAGGAGCTGCTAGAAGACAAACACTGACGCTCACACATCAGTGACCACCGAAGTCGGGCACATTCTCTTAGTGGTTCCCTTGGTGTGTTCGCATCTTTATAGCTTCTCTAGCATTCAGGAAGACACAGTTTTTTGCTTTTTGTTATCTTACTCAGTTTTCCGCCAAACTGGAGTAACATTTTGTAATAAAGACATCAACATTTTCAACATAACTTTATGATTATTTTTTACAAGACAATGATTAGCCTTGTAGAAGCTTGCCATAATTTAGATTAATTTATGGTGAGTCTGTCAAGTCTAGAATTAACAGAGAAAACCCAGCAAAAACGAGTCTGTCAGTTCAAGGCACAGACTTCAATCCTTTAATCACAGCTAAATTCTTACTTCTGGGGCACCAAAGCTGTCCTCACAGCAGGGTGTTATTGCATGTTTGTAATGTCTAAAGGGTAGAAATATGCTCAAATTGCAGTTCAAATAGTGTTTTTAAGCAATAGCAGCTTGTACATGTTGTTAAATTCTCTGCCTTTTTTTTCCCTGGAATAGTTTGACTGAGTAGCACCTTAAGGTGCTTGGAGAACTTATTACTTTCAAAGCAGATATTGTGATGTAGTATTTTTTTAAATAGGATATTAATTTAGGAATCATAGGCATTAAGAGAAACAAATTGCATACCATCTCCTCACACCTATCAATTTCCAGGGCTCCGCTCCAGAATATCATCTTTATCAAGAAGACCTGATGAACTACATTTTAAAAATAACTCAAACAGAGGTGGCATGGAATAACCCTTAAGCAAGAGAGAAACACTTTTCCCTAATTACCATTTTTTTCCACACAGATTAAAAAAAATCCATATCTTTGGTATTTGCCTTTATATTTTGCAAACTGTTAAATATTAAAATGTCTTCTTATTGCATTCTAAGGTCATGTAAATATTTTCTCTCAGTGCTTAAAAAATTACAATAAAAGATTGTTTTAAATTTAATACATTTCAACATCTTAATAATATATTTGAATGAGATAATCCATTATTTAAGAGTAGTCAGAAATTTAAAAGAAGTAATTTGACTTACATAGTCAAATAGGATATAATGCTATAAATTCTACTAGCTTCTAAATGTTCCTGAGATATATGAAACAAAGTACAACTTCAATATTCTATCTAACTTAATGACCTCATCTATATTTAAAATGTTTCCAATCAATATTTTTTTTCATTTCATGTCAACTCACCATTATAACCACATATAGTTGAAAAGTTAAGGATCAGCTAGCCTGTTATAAATAATTTACAGTTGTCACTGAAAAACATTGTTAAATACCACTGAAAAAACAATGTGCATATTTTTATGTTAAAAATACATTTTCCCAGTTTTCCCTCCTTCTCTCTTAACTTTTAAAACCAACCCATTATTGCGATCCAGAATTTCTTGTCATTTCTCATCTATTTCTATCAGCTCAACCAAATAAATGATGAAATTACCTCCTATTATTTAAGGAAGGATGACATATCTGTGGAAGGAATGGACTAGTTAAAATAAAACCTGGCTGAGTTTTCATACCCTTCTGGAGATTCTGGGGTCCAAAGTTTGACCAAAAGATATTGGGATCAAGGTATCCAAAAATGATTCTATAATCTTCTCTTTATTTCCTAATGCTCACTGCATGCTTGTTCTTCCTCTTGGTTCATTGAACTATAAATTTAGGGATTTGTTTTAATCAAGATCATGGCTCAGTAAAATCAGCGTCTATAATGGATCTGCCTAGTAGGAAAGAAAAATATCTTTCAAATAGCACTCTTAAATATCATTGGCTGGCCAGTGCTCTGTATACTGGGGAAGGAATCTATGCATATGATTGTCTGATTAAGGTGGGGCTGGTCAGAAAATACATCTACAATTATGCTTGGCGGAATGTGAAATACTCTGTGGTTAGGAGTAGCTGACTAGGCCCAGGTGGAGAGAGGCTTAGTGAAATCCTATCTGAGATTGGCCTTTCATGGCTAGACCCAAAGGCCCAATGCATCTCTTCCAATGACTTGACTCCCTTCCTGTAAAGACTTCTATTTAAAAAATCTCATTAATTAATTTAATAAATATTTTCTGAGGATATTTTCTCCACTAACTATGTTTTAGGTTAATGGTTTTAAATCATAGCTACTCATTAAAATTTCCTAAAGAGCTTTTAAAATATGCCTATGGCAAGCTCCATATCAGGCACAAAGTCATTAGGTGTGATCCTGAGTGTGATCAGCATGAAGAAGCACTTTCCAGGCACTGAGGTTAGATACCTGCTCCTAATGTACTTATATTTTAGTGAAGGGAGCATCCCAAATATTTATAAAGACCTTTGTTTCTGCTTAGTTCTAAATAGTGGTTAAAACCAACAAATATTTCTAATTATTTGTTGTCATTGCCCAGCCCTCATGGGTCCCCAAATTGTATACACCTGACTTATATCTTTCTTAAAATTATAAGCAATGAATTATAACCTTTAATAGACTCATGTATATTGCTTCTAGGTGCCAGAAAGAAGAAAACATAAATCCATTTTATTAATTGATGAAAATAGAATACAATCAGGTATACTATGAATTGTAAAAAAACTCAAAAAGTTAGCAGGAAATCACAACAAATATGAGAATCAGTGGAAAAGGTAAAAAAGAACTATGTCAATTAAAAACCTAACTAACTAACTAACTAAAGTTAAAAAAAAATAGAACTGCAAGGACTTCATACATTGGAATAATCTCACAAGTTCAAAATAAATATGTTTAGTAGCCCTAACAAATAAATACAAAATTGAAAATACAAGTGAGGAACAAGAGACTATTGCAAATGATTGGGCAGGTAAAAAGAAAGAAAGAAAGAAAAATAAAAACTAAATGCAACTCTAGAAATATTTAAGGTAAACTCCTTGAAATAAAAAAAAAAATTGGGTTAAGAGTTTTATGTAGAGAGAAACCCTATATAAAACCAGAAGTCACATAAATACAGAATGCTGAATAAGGAAATTGAAGATGGCACAGAGAAATGGAAAGACCTCCTGTGTTATTAGGTAGACAGAATTAATATTGTTGAAATGCCCATACTGCCAAAAGCTATCTACAGGTTCAATGTAATTCCCATCAAAATACCAATGATATTTTTCTCAGAAGTAGAAAAAAAATTCTAAAATTTATATGGAAGAATAAAAGGCTCAGAATAGCCAAAGAAATTCTGAGCAAAAAGAACAATGCTGGAGGCATCACAATATCTGATTTCAAATTATACGTGGAGCTGTAGTGAAACAAAATCAGCATGGTATAGGCATAAAAGTAGACATGTAGACCAATGGAACAGAATAGAAGACACAGAGACAAACCTACATAGCTATAATCATCTCAGTCTTGACAAAGGTGCCGAAATATACTTTGGAGAAAAAACAGCATCTTTAACTTACTGTCCGTACATAGAAAATTGAAACTAAATCCTTATTTCCTATCCTACACAAAAGTCAACTTGAAATGGACCAAAGATCTAGAAATTAGACCAGAAATTTTACAACTTCTATAGAAAGACATAGAGTCATTACTACAACAAATAGGCATATGTAGTGACTTCCTTAATAGAATTCCTATAGCTCAGGAAATAACACCAAAATTCAATAAATGGTATGACATCAAATTGAAAAAAGCTTCTGTACAGAAAAAGAAGTAAAAAGAAGTGTGAAAGGAGAAGCAACAGAATGTAAGAAAATCTTTGTTAGCTGTTCTTCCAATAGTGGATTAGTATCCAGAATACATTCAAAAAACTTCAAAAACTGAACACCAAATAAATAAATATTCCAATAGTGGATTAGTATCCAGAACACATAAAGAAACTCCCTAACTGAACACCAAACAAATAAATAGAACCATTTAACAAATGGGCAAATGAACTAAACTGATACTTTGCAAAGAAGAAGTACAAATGGCCAACATCTCTAAGAAAAAAAAAATTAACATCTTTATCAATTGAGGAAATGTAAGTCAAAACTACAGTCACTTCAGTCAGGATGGCTATCATCAAGAATGCAAATAAATATTTTTGAAGCTATTGTGAATGGGATAGTTTTGCCAATTTTTCTTTCAGAGGATTCATCACAGATGTATAGAAATGCATTTGATTTATGGGTATTTATTTTATATCCTGCTACTTTGCTGAGTTAATTAATTAATTATTTAAGTTTTTCTGGTAGAGTTTTTTTTTGTATCCTTTAAGTATTGAATCATGTCATCAGAAATAATGATAGTTTGAGTCCTTTTAATTTCTTGTCTGATTGCTCTTGCTAGAGTTTTTTTTTTCTTGTTTCCTCTGGACTATGTTGAATCAAAGTGGTGAAAGAGGGCATCCCTGTCTTGTTCAAGTTTTTAGAGGGAGTGTTTCCATTTTTTCTCCATTTAGAATGATGTTGGCCTTGGGTTTAGCATAGATAGGTTTTACAATGTTGAGGTATGTTCCTACTATCCCTAGTTTTTCTAGTGTTTTGAACATGAAATGGTGTGGTATTTTATCAAATGCTTTCTCTGTATCAATTGATATAATCATATGATTCTTATCTTTAATCCTATTGATGTGATGAATTATATTAATTGATTTCTATATGTTGAACTAACCTTGCATCTCTGAGAAGTCCAAATGAAACTACTCTAAGATTTCATCTCACACCAGTCAGAATGTCAGTTATCAAGAATACAGACAACAATAAATGTTGGCTAGGATATGGTGGGAAGGCATACTTATACATCACTGGTGGGACTGCAAATTGGTGCAATCAATCTGGAAAGCAGTATGGAGATTCCTTAGAAAACTTGAAATGGAACCAACATTTGACCCAGCTATCCCACTCCTTGGTCTATACCCAAAAGACTTAGAATCAGCATACTATAGTAACACAGCCACATTAATGTTTATAGCAGATCAATTCATAGTAACTAAACTATGGAAGCAAACTAGATGCCCTTCAATAGATGAATGGATAAAGAAAAACTGTGGTATATATACACAATGGAATATTACTCAGTATTAAAAGAGAATAAAATTATGGCATTTGTAGGTAAATGGATGAAGTTGGAGAACATCATGCTAAGCAAAGTAAGACAATCCCCAAAAAACAAAGACTGAATGTTCTCTGCTTAGTGGATGCTGATCCATTATGGAGGTGGAGCATGGGAAAAATGGAGGAACTTTGATGGGGTATAAGGGAGGGAGAATGGGGGCAAGAAAGATAGTAGAATGAGAAGGATATCATTACCCTAGGTGCATGTATAACTGCACATATGGTACAACGCTACGTTGTGTACAGCTAGAGAAATGAAAAGTTGTACTGCAATGTGTACAATGAATCAAAATGCATTCTGCTGTCATATATACCTAATTAAAATAAATTAATTAATTTTTAAAAAGTCCTATGGAAACAGTTTGGAAGAGGGGAGTAGGGGCTACTGACACCTCCAAATAAAGCCTGTCTGTTATCTGCTCCCCCCCCAAAAAAAAAAAAACAGAATGCAAATAACAATAATGCTGGCAAGAATGAAGGAAGAGGGGAAGGAATCTTAGACCCTGTTTATGGAAATGTACCATACTAATTATGGTAATTAGTATGAGGGTTCCTCAAAAAACTAAAAATGGAACTACTGTATTATCCACTTACACCGTCCCTTGGCATTTTCCAAACTAATTCAAGTCAGCATGTATTTCCATGTTTATTGCTGCACAATTCACAATATCCAAGACTTGGAATCAGCCTCGGTGTCCATCAACTGATGAATGTATAAGGAAAATATATGTATACACAACCTAGTTTTTTTCAGCCATAAAGAAGAATGAAATTATTTCATTTGCAGGAAAATGGATGTAACAGGTAAGCATCATGTTAAGCGAAATAAGCCAGACTCATGAAGATAAGTGTCAAGTTTTCCCCTCATTTGTGGAAGCTAGAGAGAGAAAAGGGGAAAATGGATCACATAAGATAGAAATAAGGCCATTAGTGTAGAAGAAGGGGACCAGGGAAAGGAGGAGAAGGGGGGAGGTGCTGGGGAGTAAACTGATCAAATTATGTGCATGTACAAATATGCCATGGTGAAGCTCATTATTCTGCATAATAATGTGCATCAATTAAAAAAAAACCAAAAAGAAATAGGAAAAGATGGATTGCTGTTAAGACGCTAACTGCTAGGCACACTGCTATGTCCTCTTTTAAAGCATGCAATGTCCAAACATCATATTGAAGAATGCTATCATGAGAAAATGAAATGTTTATTACTTATTCAGGCAAGAGGTATTCCCTGGGTGAGAGGTGGAACTCATCTACATGTCCAGTGGAAGAAGACAAGCAAGCTTGCAGGATATAGGTGGGAATTTTCAATATGCTGGTACACCAAGTTCTGGCAGAATGCCACCATGAGGACCAAAAGGGGCCAGAAGAGCATCCTTTGCATTCAGCTTTTCAAATTGTAGCAGAAATGAGTGCAAGTGGCATTTGGAGAATGCTGCTGGGGCTAAGCATTTACAGGGTTTTACCCATAGATGCAACTGAGCAGGGATGAGTCTCTACTCATAGTAGCAGGTTAATAGTTTAATTAATGTCCTATTACTTAGGTTGAAATTTCATGTGCATGGCAAAATTCTAGAAAGTTTAGAAACTATGAAAGAGTATCTTCATAATTTGATAGAGTTTTTTAGATTTATTAAAGTATAATTGACATATTAAATTGTATTCAATGTGTACACAATGGTGATTTGAGAGATATATGTATAAGGTAAAGGCAAAATTAATTAATGTATCCCTTACTTCACATAGTTATCTTTAGGTGTGTGTGTGTATGCATGTGTGCATATGTGGTGAAAACATTTAAAAGCACCCTCTTAGCAAATTTCATGCATACAATATCATTACTATAGTCACCATGCTACACATTAACTCTTATTCATCCTGCATAACTACAACTTTGTACCCTTTGACCCATATCTCCACCATTTCTCCCACTTCCTGGCAATAACACTCTGTTCTCTACTTTGAATTTGACATGTTTAGATTTCACATATGAGGTCATGAAGAGTTAGTCTTTATGCTCTTGTTATTTCTTTTAGCATAATGTCCTTTTGGGTCATTCATGTTGCAAATGACAGTATTTTCTTCTTTTTTAAGGCTAAATATTATACCTGTGTATGTGTGCACATGTGTGTATGTGTGTGTACAAACAACATATTGTCTTCTTTCATCTGTTGATCGACACAGGTTGATTCCACATCATGGCCACGATGAATAATGCTGTAGTTAAAAACATAGGAGTGCAGTTATCTGTCTGAAATACTGATTTCATTGCCTATGGCTGTCTACCCAGAAGGGGGATTACTGGATCATATGGTAGTTGAACAAAGATTGAATTTGTTAACTGAAATTCAAAAAAACATGCTAATCAAAAAGGAAACTATTGATGAATTTGATCCATTAAAAATTATGAACATGTGTTCATTAAAAGTCCCCATAAAGAGAATGAAAATTCAAGCCATAAACTGGAAAAGGGAAGATAAAACTGATGATTAAAATACATATTATATACTTCTATGAATCAATTAAAAATAAATGATAAATTATTTCATAGAAAAATGGTCAAAACATATGAAAAGAAACATTCAAGGTGATGTTCATCTTCATTATTTATGAGACATTCTATTAAAACAACAATTTACCATTTTACATTCATGAACCTGGAAAAAATAGTAAGTTTGAAAATATCAAGTGTTAGTGAAAATTTAAAATCTTTAGACTTGCTGGTGAGATACAAATTAGTACAATTACCCTGAGAAAAATAGGGGCTTATTTTATAATGTTGAATGTGTGCTGTATAACCTATGCAAAACTATTCCCTTCCAATGTTTTCCTAGAAACATTTTGCATACATGTACCAGAATTTTCTTAACAGGGATATCTGTAAAATTAGTAGTTCAAAAAACCTAAAAGTCCATTGACAGTAGTGGAGTAAATGACTGAATTGTGGATCAGTCACACAATAGAACACTATTTCATTAAAACTTATGAATCTCAGAAGCATAATACTGAATATAAAAAGGCATCTCTAATACATAGACTCTTGAAACTGAACACCCTATCATTTGGCACACATATTTATGTAAGTAAGGCAAGAAAATGAGAAAAAATTAATTCAAGATAATGGTTACCCCAGATGTGAGAGTGGGAGGTTAAAAAGTCAGGGACATATAACAACATGGTATTGCCACTATTGGAAGGAATACACAAGGGATTTTAACACATCATTAGTGTTCCATTTCTCAAATTCTGTAGAGGGTTCATAAGTGACTAATTTTATTATTCAGTTCCCTTAATTATATTACATACTTTCTTTGCACTTGCTTATTCATGGGTGTTTTGCATAAATTTCCAGTTACATAAAGATACAACAACTACTGACTATATAGATTATATGTACATTTGTAATCTGAAATAGTTTTAATTATGAGTCCCAATCAATCGACACCTTCTTAAAGTTTAGCAGACAACAGATAAAATTTTATTTCATACTTCTTACTGTATAATTAAATTTCTACTTTGTCAAAGCAGAGTATGTATTAGTATATAGTTTAAAAACACATTTGATTTAGAAAAATATGTGTATTTGTAGAAATTCCACAAAATATATACACAATTATTTGTTATGTGGGAAAATGCAGGTATTATGTTTTATTAAACATTTCTAGCTATGACAGTATATATGGTTGGTCCACAGCTATTAGTGTTTTTTGATAAAAATGATATTATGAGTAAAAATTGAACTACATGTATACAGAAATAAAAATAAAATTAAAAATGTGTAAACAGATAATTAGGATCATTTTTCTATAAAGCTAAGTGTTATGAAGCACAAAACAACTCTCTGTAATGTCACTGGGGTTGGGATTGCTGTTGGAAAAGAAGGCCCCTCTGAGAAGGTGGCATTTTTCTGAAGTGAAGGGGTCCATGAAATGCTGCCCAAAGCACATTCTAGGCAGAGGAAGCAGAAACTTGTGAAGAAGTCCCAAAGAAGAACTAGCTTGTCATTTTAGGAACAGGAAAAAAAAAAGGCTCTGTGGTTAAAACTGAGTGATCAGGGGTAATAATCTCAGGGGAAGTCAGAGGGGAGAGAAAGGCTGAGCACTAGAGGTCAGCATGTAGAGTTTGTAGGAAGCCACTGAAGGGTATTAAGCATGGAAATGGTATGATTTAAATTTGTAATAGATAATTTTGACTCTGGGGTAGGAAATAGATTTGTGAGAGCCGTAAGTAAAAGCAGAGAGATCAATATAATAAAAGACCTATCAACAATACTAATGATAATAATAGCATCTAAGGATACCATTACAGGGATAGAAGATGATGGGGACTCAGATGATGGGGACTGTTGTGCACACTTTTAATGAACACTTTTAATGAACACATGTTCATGTTCACGATAGGCATAAACATGACAAGCACTGTTGTACATTTCTTAAGGATACGCAAGGTCTATCCTAAACTCTATGTCAGGAATCAAATACTTGAATTAATTTAGTAAAATGATTATCATCCATTGTCATCAATAGGCACAATGAGACTCAGAACAAGAGAATGAACGAAGGTGGTAGAGAAGGAGATCTGGGGGGATGAGGGTGGGGACTGGAGGTGCATCCAACATGGTCAAGGTACAGCAGTGGACATCCTTGATAACAACAAAGCACAGAAATGATGATAAAGAGAGTGGCCTACCATGGAACTTGGGAAAACAGAGATACATTAACACAGTATTTAAGAAGGATTCCATTGTAGGGATAGAAGATGATGGGGACTCAGAAGGCAGGATGACAAGACCAGAGATAAATAATAATGAATCAAAGTTCCTTACCAGGTATGTGTCAGCCAAATGCAGCATACCAGGTTACACGCTAATTGTCCCAATAATTCCACGAGGCTGGTTGTTATTCCCATTTACCTGATGTGGAAACTATAGCTCAGAGAGAGATAAGGCATTTGCATAATTTACAGAGATAGTAGATGATATAGAGAGGGATTTTTTCACCTCTAAGCTACACCCCCGACCCTTTTTACTTTGAATCAGGTTCTCCCTAAGTTGCTGAGGGTTTCACTAAGCTGCTGAGGCTGGCCTCAAACCTGTGATTCTCCTGCCTCAGTCTCCAGAGTCATTGGCATTATAGGCTTGTGACACCACACCCAGCTGAGAGATACATTTGAATCCAGTCTACCTGACTATAAAGAGAACCACCAGGTAATAAGAACCTCTGAGGTAGCCATTCACTCTTACTCCACAATTCTGCTCATCCTGCTTGCTCTACCTTGTTCTGTTTTTACTTTCTTCTTCCTTCCGGCCCTAAAACATGCAGCACCTGCTGCTGCTATCACTATTTCCCAGGGTCAGTGCACCTGCCAAAAAAAGAAACTTACTTTATTTCCAGGATAGGAAAGAGCTGATGGCAATGGAGGGGAGACTAAAATGGAATTATCTCTCGAATTCCTACTATTGGTCTGTTCTTTACAAATACAGATATAAAATAAGAAAGTTCTGGCTGTCACGAGGGCAATATTAAAGACATCTTTAAGCAATCTTGAGGGAATGTGTTAAATAAGGGGTGCCTTGCAGTAAACCTCCAAATGCTATTCTGGTTCCATAAGCCCGATCAAAGCTTCTTTTTAAACCTGCTACTGAACATTTTATCTTGGATATAAATTTTTCACTTGTTTTGACATCTCTGAAGGTTTTTTTTAAACTTGCCAAAAAACAAATCTAAATATATAACAGATTTGTGAGTGCACCTTGAGAAAAATGTATTCTAGATCCAAAACAGCTATCACAGTCCATTTAGTCAAGTTGTCACCCAAGGAAAGGACCATGGGTCAAGTCTGTGCCACTGCCTGGAACATTCTTCCTGGTTAAACTCCTACGCTGTATCTGGCTTGCTCTTAAATAAGTGGCATTTTTCTCCAACCTGCAGCCACACAGGGTGCCCAAATAGCTTACTCAACCACTATTTTGCCCCTGGCCAGTCAAGAATACCAAATTCATACTCAGAGCCAAGGAAATGCAGTTTCCTCATAGAATCAAATCTTCAGGGAGTAATTTTCCTCTAAAGCTGCATTACTGATAGAGAAAAGCTTCAGTGGTTTCTGGTTGGCTGTAGCTCCATATTTTTCAGTCTCATTTTTTTTTTTCCTTTTTGGAAACCTATAGAAAAGGCAATGTCCGAGTAAGTCAGGCTGCAGCATACCAGCCATGCCAGCAGGGAGACACCAGACCTCAGTTCAAATCAAGGCTTCCTGAGTATGCCTTTTTTGTTTGTTTACTGGTTGTTATAACTATCATTGTGGGTATATTAGGTATGTTAGGCCCTGAGCATCCTCAGGAAACCCCTTCTCAGAAAACTGATCTATTAGTTATACACGGTTTGCCAAGTGAACTATTGAACATTTTCAATTCTGAGAAGACTGTACCCTCAGTCTGTATATGAGAAGAGGGCATTGCTTATCATATCAGATGCATATCCCAGGAATGAAAAGCTTACAGAAAGTTTTTAGAGCAAAAATTCAGGGCAGGCAGCACACTTTTCATATGGGGATCAGTTGAAGAAAAAAATCTCTAGGGTATTGTAAAGGGCACATATAAAATAGAGTGGGTGACATTCAGGTTGTTAGGATAAGGACAATTATTAGTTTGTAGGTAGGTGTTTTAGAACAGTAGTTCTGGACTGAGGGTTTGCCATCATGAATAATATGAAATGCCATCTGACATTCTATCCCAGACAAGTGCCGCTTCAAGGGCGAAACCAAAGCAACCTGCTTCCCTGTGTTGCCCTGTTCTATAACTGCTGTGCCCCAGTGGCTCACACCTGTCTAGTGACCCACTGAGCACTCTGCCTTCCTGTACAATCCACAAACTTTGAAAATCATCCTCTGGGCTCTTTGAATCCACACAAAGAAAAATAAGGACTCATTACTCTGAGTATTAGCTAACAAGAAGTAGTTTCTACTTAAAACCTCCTTTGAAATATTAATTCCTTTCTTTTGACAAGTAATTCTGGCATTAAGCAGTGTAGACATGAGAAACTTGATGCTATCCAGATGTTTCATATAACTCGTGCATGTTGGATTTCAGTTCTCAGGTAAATATGAGACTAACTCAAACATTTGAAGAGATTTTCATGATCATATCTGCAACACAATGAGATCTCTATTCCCTCTTGGAATTATTGAGTCTCACCCTTCTTAGAAAGACAAAAATAATGTAAGTGACATTTTGAAACTACTCTAGGAATATCAGTGTTTGAATGTGTGGGACTGTTTTTCCTGATAGTAAAATAAAATACATTGTTTTGATGTATTTTAAAGAAAACTAGATATTTTATTCATAAATCAACCTTTTCTGCTCCTTTAAAACTGAGTATTGCATTACCTAGGAAAAGGCAAAGTTTGACAAATTATCCTTATCTTTGAGAATAAATAAATGCCTTCCTTCACCCAACTAGACAGCTTGAACTTTATGACCCAGAGGAATTTCAGAACAATAGTTGAGATAAGTGTTTTGGAATTGAGGACACTGGCAGTATAAACAAGAATTAAGGGACAGTTATGAAATTATGCTTTGTAACTCCGAGATATCACTGGGTCCAAGAAGAAGACCCAAACCTCCGAAATACAACAGAGTGACAACTTTGCTGACAAGCAACTTGTCAAATGGATTTGAAAAAAAAAAATCAAAACACCAACAGATGGAATGTGTTTTAATCCCCTCCCTGCTGGTGTGTGTGTGTGTGTCACTAAATATCAGCAGAGTGCACCAGGGAGGCCCCAAAGGATCTTGCCAAGGAAGAAGCAATGACCCAAATGCACTTTCCACACAAAAGTCTCAAGGTTGATGAATGCAGCTGGTTTTTGTTGGCTCTTCATATCTCCCTGGGTACCCTGTCCTCTTCTAAAATAGACACATACACACAACACAAAAATCGAGCCAGAAAAACCAGACCACAATTTAAGATCAAAGAAACTTTCCATATATATTTCCATGAAAACTTTGGTAAATATCATCTGTAGGTTTAAAGAATCAATCCTCCTGTTCCCTGTAATTAAGTGGGAAAATGAATTAGTAAACGTTTCCAAACATAAGCATTAAAAACAATAAATAAGCCTCTATGGTGAAGTTTTCCTTTTGGAGGGGAAGAAGTAACAAAATCTAAATTAAATTAAAGTGGTGTTCTGGGAACCCAAGTGGTACTACAGCTCAATAAACTAATGTAATTAGACAATGCAAGAATTTTTTTTTCCTAGGCTCCAAGTCTAAAACATGGGCTTCATAAAGGCTTAGGATCATTGTTAGAATCCAATTCAATATTCCAGCTTCTCAAATTCACAGCCAGCGCACTCTGCCTCTAAGGTATCGCTTGTCTGATTGCCGTGCCAGTCTCCCCATCTCCGAATGGTTTTGTGTAACTTTCAAGTGCAGCAGCACCGTTTGGAAACTGACAAGTGTTCATTTTGAAATGGAGTCATCAAATGCATGCAGCCTTCAGGAGGCTCCTCTTTTCATGAGAACAAACAAAGGGAAATGTTTTTAGTACAAAATCCTTTTTTAACAAATAAAAAGCTTGTATTGCACTGCGGGGCTGCCCACCTCCACAAAGCCCAGGCTCTTTTTGGTGGCCCTCAGAAGCAGGCTTTTCATTGTATAATTCGTCCAGGGATAGAGCATCTGCTGGGCTAATGAGCTCTCCTGCAGCCTCTTCTCCCACAGGCGAATCCCCAAAAGCACAGTCTTAAATCACATACTGTAAAAGCCAAAAAGGGAGAGGAGGAAGGATGAAAGAAGAAAAAACGGAGGGTCAAGAAAGCCAAGTTAGCAGTAGGCCAATAATCATACCTCACATCTGGCTTTAGTGAAGTTGTAGGCTTGAAGATTTTCATCCACATTGTTAATTTCCAAGCTTGTTCTTTCATGGCCAAGGTTCTGTTTTGAGTATTGCATCATTTGAGCACACTTCCAATGGATATTAATGTCATACATCATCATGGCAGCTTGCTCTTAAATATACTGATAGCAACCTTGACCAGGAGCTGATTAGAAGGGGCAGGATTAAGGAGCATTCCCTTTTTGCCAGAAAGTGGAGCATGACATTGGAAACCTGAAGGCTCTGATTCCTGTCCTATTACTAATTTTCCCATGTTTTACACTGTCACCAGTGAATCCGGCAGACATTATTAGGATGCTATGTGACAGCACCTAATAAAGTATGTTGGGAGAGAAATCATTGCTCCCCTTTGCACTGATGATCTTTGGGAGAAATACAGTATTGTAGATTACAGGAGGTGGAGGCTGCAAACACTGATGATACCCATGGCAATTTATCATCAGCCAGCAACTTGCCAGTGATTTACAGCTATAGAGGAATCACTTCCAGGAGGGACAGGGATGGAGAGCCTGTCTTATTCATGTTAGCAAAGATGTTTCGGAGAGGATAGTTTGATTATTTA
Organism: Marmota marmota marmota; assembly: GCF_001458135.2. Taxonomy (NCBI): domain Eukaryota; kingdom Metazoa; phylum Chordata; class Mammalia; order Rodentia; family Sciuridae; genus Marmota; species Marmota marmota. The sequence continues at coordinate 6,547,741 of NW_026000078.1, read as the reverse complement.
TCGGATGTTTGAAATTCGTGAACACGATTTCAAGACATGGCAAGTCTGTATGTAGGGTGATGTATCTGGGGGTTATTCTGTCTTTAGAAGTGGCCGGTAGAGTTGCTTAAAACAGCACAGACTGTGATAGGAGTGGCTTTGTGATGAATTTTGGAACTTAAAAGGCCAGGGGAGTATTAGTAATGTTGGGGTTAACAGAGGCAGCTCATTTTAGAAATTTGGTATTTGAGTTTTTCAACATTCTCCAAAGTAGGTTCGCCACATTCTTTTTAACCAACTCTCCAGCATAGAGCAGATGGCTCCTCTATTAACAACCATTTGCATTTAACATATTGCAATGATTTATGTACCACATGCCACTGAGCAAAGCAAAAACATTCAGTAGCAACTAATTAGTTGAGTGTAAAGACACATATCTCAATGTACAGAGCCCTCCTCTGTTTTACGTTTTTTATAGTTTCCTGTTTTATTTGTGCAAAGCAGTTAAATCTGAACTATGACATTCCTTCTATGATTATGGTAATGCCTCTGTAATTATGGTTCTATTAATGCTGCAGTCATTCTTTTTTTCTTTTATTATTTAGGAAGTTAACATTAGTATGTTAGAATTTCCCTGGACATTGATAGGACAGGCACTTTTTATTTTTAAATTGTTGGAATGCTTGTAAGTTTATACCAAAGCCTTTTGAATGCTTATTTTCAGAAGTGAATCTTGCCTTTTAAATAGACTATGCTCAATATAAAATAGATATGAAAAAGAACTACTGAATCAAAAGGTGATTTACAAAGAAGGGCTCAGTTTAATTGGGTTTTAATGTTATTTGTTAATTATATGATTCCTTTTTAATCTTGTCTTTCTCAGTAAGTTATACACTCTAATGTGCTCATAATTTTTCCTTCACCTGCTAAACCTCTATTCCAATTCCCTCACAAACCATGGGTTCACCTCTAAACTGCATGTGCTTCTTAAGTTGGTAACCTATGAACCTCCTCAGGACACTGGGGTTTTGCTACCTTTCAAAAGCAGCTTTCCCAAAGCCAGAGGAGAAACAGAGCTAAAAATTGCATTCATTATTGCATCCTATGGAAAAGAAATCCCAAATCCTCTTCTCCCTTAGAGGATCCTGAAACATTTTCATCTCCTTTGTGCTGACCAACAGGGTCAATGGATATTATGATACTGTCACTGTGTGTCAAGGTGACAATGTTAGGACTGTAGGATGAACCAATGAATCTTTTATAAGTATGATTCTCATTCCCAAGAGCCATCCATGCAAAATGTCAAAGTAGGCCATCCATCATCAGTGAGGATAAATGCACGTCTGTGACCCAGAGGAAATAGGGTATAATATAACCACACTTTTCCAGGACTCAAGGAGCCAACCTTAGAAAACTGAACCTGCTCTTCTTCTTTTGTACTTCCCAGTTTTAATTTCATGGAAATTTCTACCCGGAGAGAACCCTAGAAATACGCTAATGATAAAATGATAAATTTAATCTGCTGAATCCTTTAAAGGGGAAGGAAACAATTAAGATAGATAAGTGCATGTTAATGAAGGAAAAATAGAGTATGAATTATATATAAGTATAAATATAAACTCAGTCTATCAATTTAGAAAAGTGAAGTTAGGAGGGGAAGAAAAAATATTATGTTAAAGTTGATAAAGCCAATATGTTGTGAGACTAATATGAAAAAGAATATTGAAAACAAAACAGCTTCTTTCAAACTTAAAGTATTCAGCTGTAGCTTCTATTTGTGGACCTTATGGTAAAAACCACTACTTATTTATGTGTACTTGTATTTTACATGTTAATATTCTCAAAAAAGTTTAATGTGGGTAACATTAGTTCCATTTTATAGATGAGGGGACTGAGATCCTGAGATATTTTTTCCACAGTCTATCCAGCAGTAAGGGGAGGAATTGGAATTTGTACTCAGGTCTATATGGCAAAAGCCACTCTCTTCTGCCTATTTATGTGAAGTAGAGTTGTTTGATAAATGTACACCACAATCTGGTATTTTCTTACTTTAATTTGTATCAAAACCTCACCTGTGATATGTAATTTCCTCTGGCATCCTATTTTGGTAGTAAAATAATACTGGAATCTTTACATATGCTGTTGTTAGTAGCAAAATCTAATAGAATAATCAATATCAAGGACAGGAGCAAATAATCAAATTGCAAAGAAGCCTCTTGGTTTAAACTCATCAATGCTAAACAAATATAAAATGTGTAACCCTGAGAGATATCCTTTTGCTTCCACAGGATTCTTGTTTTCTATAAATAACATTTATATTTAATGAAACCAGGATTAGCTTTGTATTGAAAATTGAGCTTGTCATTCAGTCTGATTAAACAACATGCAGTCTTGCAAATCCACATTTTACTCAGTCTTTCTCTGTGTGTGAAACCAGCTGTATTGTGAATCAGTTTTCTTGATGTACCTACCAACATTAAGGAAAGGAGAAAGAAAATGTATTCTCCTAAGTGAATATACAAATCTGGAACTAAAACAGGCCATTATATATTTTCAACCATTAGATGACATTCAACCATTTTAAATGATTACTAATGGAAATTTCATAGAGTTTAACTTAACATAAGGAGGTAGTTGTTTAGTGACAGCCTTGATGACAATGAGAATATCAGCCTGTCCTCCAGCAAGCTTCTCTCATCCCAGAGGTGTGGGCTGGTGCTCTTCCTCTCCCCTGCTGTTGCCACAGCAACCCAATGCACATCCTTATCACTGCACAGACCATGTTGCTTTGTAATTTTCCTCTTGAAGTGCCTGTCAATCTCTCCAGATGGTAGCAACTTGAGGACAGGAACTGTGACTTTTCATCTTTATCTGTAGCAACGGGAACATTGCCAGAAACTAGTAAGCACTAAGTGTGTGAGTGCTTACATTTGTTTGTATTATGTTTTGCATTAAATACAAACATTTGTTTTGCATTAAAGAGAAACACTTATTGATAGGGATATAGGGCAGATATTATTATTTCCCATGTTACAGATCTGGGATTAGAAGTCACATGATCTGATTCTCAGTTAAATGATGTTTCACTCTTTATATTCTTAACAATTGCAATGTTGTCACAAAACTATGAAATCATCCCTAGTTAACTAAATATAGCTGGTTATCCTTTTGTTTCTTAATCTATGAACACAACTTATTTTTTTTAAATGCAAGATGTCTCCATGGTATTAACAGGTTGAATGAAATGGTTATTGGTATTTTTAAAACAGACCTCTTTCCTCTTTACTGATACTATGTTTATGACTTTTCCTGGCTACTTTTCATGTTTCCCTTCTACATTATGGAATTTATATATTTTGTATTCTCTGTAGTGGGTGAAGGGTAAAGAATCTGGTGTCTGTGGTCTCCTTAGACTAAACAGGATACATTTCTCAGCATGCTTTATTTTGTCCTTTCAATGGTCTCTTGGAACACAGAGAAGGGCCCATTTCACAGATCATGAGCAGTTGACTTCCTGAATTCAAAATGTCTAAAAAAAAAAAGTGGGCAGAATTATGAAGCAAAGAACACTGGAGAGGCCCTAGTGGAGATACAACACGTAAAGAGAGATCTCTAGCATTTTCAAAATTTCCCAAGAAACACTCCTTCTTCTTCTTCTTCCACCCCCGCTTCTCCTTCTGTTTGTTGTTCTCCTTCTCTCCTTCCTCTCTCCTTCTTTCCTCTTCTATCCTTTCTTCTTCCCTCCTTTCCTTCCTTTTCCCCCTCCCTTTCTTTACACACACACACACACACACACACACGCACGCACGCACATTTTCCCACTTTTCAAAGGAAATAAATCATCTCTATATGTTTTTTAAATTATGTTCCCCAAATCCTATTCTTTATGTTTGTAATATTGGTCCAACCCATTGTCCTATAACAGCAGTTGTCAATGGTTGGAACACATTCAGGTTTAGAGACAGGATGAGAATGTTTTCTAGGTATTCTAGTATTGTTCAGAAATATCCGGGCTGCAATCAGTAGAGGTAACAATTATAGTCATCTGATGGTTCCTAAAGGAATATTTATACTTGGATGACAATGAAAACATTAAATAGTAATTTATTTCATTCATAGATCATCTACAGAACAATTTACTCATAAATTCACTAAAAAAATTTTATACCACATTTGCCACTTTACCATTTCTTAAGTTAAAATATGAGTTCATTGTAATAGTCTCCAATAGGTACCCCTCTCGATTCTAAAGACTACCACTTCATTACTCCTCCATTTCTCTAGGATGAAATATTTGTTTTAGGGATTATAGTATGTAGCATTAGTTGCTCACCATTTATTTTGTATATTGTATTTTTTTATATTAAACTAGCTATTCTATTGGTCCCTTTTCCCCCTTCCTCCTATTCTCTGGGCTATAGTTGCCCCTATTATACACACATACATTGCAAATCTTACAATAAAATGTTAGAATTTTTGTTGTAAATAGTAATATGTATTTTAAGGGAAAAAAGAGTTTTTTCTAGTTAACTACATATTTTTAATTTTCAGTAATCTTCATTGTGTCCCAATATTTTAAATTTTTCATTTGTTATTCCTGCCTTTTAGCTTGATAAACTTCTTTTAGCATTTTCTAGTTTGGGTAATAAGTTAACTTATTTCCTTTTCTTCAAAAATATCTTAAATAAGCCTTCATTTGCAAAAGAAAATTTTTTTGGATATAGAGTTCCAGGTTGACATTCTCTTTTTCTCTGCCCTTGAGAGGCATTCTACTGTCTTCTGATGTTAATTATTTCTGATGAGAATTCAATTCTTACTTGAATTGATTTTACACATACGTAATGTTTTTTTTTTTCCTCTTGCATCTTTAAAGATCTTCTCTTTACCTCTGAGTGTCGGTGGTTCATGTGTGCTACACCCAAGGGGGCTGCTTGACGTTCATCTTGCTTAGGGTTCATTGTATCTTTAGGTCTTTGGGAAAACTTCAGATTACTTCCTCAAATATTTTTGCTCTCCTGTTTCTTCTCTTTTCTCTTTCTAAAACTATTACACATATATTCACCATTTTAATATTGTCCACAACATTTCAGAAACTTGGTTCATTTTTCCTACCATCTTTCTTGCTGTTCTGCATATAGAACAGTTTATATAGATCTTCAAGTTTACTGACATTTCTTTTAGCTTCAATAAACTATTAAGTACATGCAGTAAAATTTTATAAAAAATTCTGATTATATAAATATTTTTATTATTATTTCTAATTTTTATTAAAAATTAAAATATATATGTATGTATGTGCCGCAGTCCGGCTGCAGCAAAATAACCGGGGGGGTGACGAACAACTTGTGTACGTTGATACAGCAGGAGTAGGAGCTGTTTATTGTAGGACAGGAGCGGTATTTATACATTCCACACAGCTTATCTTAATTAGCATAAAGTAGATACATCAGTCAACCAATAAGAAATCTCCACACTTAATGGCTCGCTGGCATTACTTCACAAACCACTCCCTCTGGCAAAATGCCAGGCGCCATCCAGACTTGTTTACAGACTCTAACATTTGCCAGGCGCCATCCTGACTTGTTTACAGACTCTAACATGTATGTACTGGGGATTGAACTCAGGAACACTAGATGACTGAGCCACACCCCCAGTCTTATTTTGTATTTTATTTAGAGACAGGGTCTCACTGAATTGCTTAGCACCTTCCTGTTGCTGGCTTTGAACTCACGGTCCTACTGTCTCAGTCTTCTGAGCCGCTAGGATTACAGGCATGCGCCACCGTACCTGACTGGATATTATATATTTTATATGAGAATTTCCATTTGATTCCCTTCTGATGATATAATTGGTGAATAAAATGTGAAAAATATAGGAGTACAAAAAAAATTAAAATCACCCATAATTACACCATTGTGATCTAGTCTTGCACTGTTCCTTTATTCTTGCTTCCTTCTTCTTATAATTAGCTTCATATTATTGATATTTAAAAATCCCGTTTTGACACATATAATGAACTTGAATTATTTTAATAGACATAAATCTGTACAGTTGAGTTTGCACTCTGCTTCTTCCTGTGTCTCCTTAGTTCAAATTTTTGCAACATCAAACCAAACACTATCAACATTTAAAGGCCTCATCTATGAATTGTAAGATGTTTTCAAAGCACGTTTAAACTTGTTGGTTGCTGAACCAAAGAGGCAAACATCATCTGAAGACCACTTGGGACACATAGTGATATTGTGATTTTTCTAGACATTGTTTGAAGGGAAGCAGAACAATTCATTTCTTTTCATTATCTTCTCCTCACTAGGGAAAAAAATCAGGAGTCACAATTCCTTTTTTGAAAGAACAAAGTAGGTGAATAATAATGTGCAGCTGGGTTCAGTGGTATTCATTTATGCAGAATACACATTACTTTTGTTTGTTTGTTTTTGGTTTGGGTACTGGTAATTGAACCCATGGACACCTAACTACTGAGCCATATCCCCCGTCCTTTTTTTTTTTTTTTTTTGTATTTTATTAGAGACAGGATCTTGCGGAGTTGCTTAAGGAAGGCCTTGCTAAGTTGCTGAGGCTGGCATTGAACTCATGATCCTCCTACTTCAGATCCCAAGCCACACATATAGTACTTGATACCTGAGGTAGATACATTTTATTCTTCAACTCTAGAAACTGGTTGAAACCTGGAGCTTTGCATATCCGGAATATTTGGAGAAAATGGCATAACCACAACTATCAATCAGGCTTTGCTCCAATTCCTTTGCAGTCTTATGCAGAGACTATGCTAAGGTGGTCATCAAGATGCCTAATGGAAGAGTATAGATGTTCCAAACATTTATGTACATGGAATGGTATTCCCATAATTATTTACTCCTTTCTTCAGATAACATTTCTTGAACCCCTAATATATGTTAGACCCAGTTCTAGGGTACAGACCGGTGAATAAAAAACAAGTCCAATTTGGGTCTAGATTCTCATTATGCAGTACTATTATCCTTGGCTAATATACCTAACCATTCTGTTTCACATCTGAAAAAGAGGGAGTTAGATTAAATTATTTTCATGATTTTTTTTCAGTTATAAAAGAAATGATTTTGCAATGTTATGACTCAATTTGGCAGACATGCTGCCTATATAAATCCAGCACAGGAGTTCATCAGGCTGCCTCCTCCCAACCTGCCAAATCTCTGACCTCTTAGACTCCTCCACCATCATGTCTTGGNAAAAACAAAAATCTCTATCTCTTCCAATTTTGTACTTAATTTTCTATAATTCTTAAAGATACTCAGGACTCCACAAGGTTAAAAAAATAGAGCAACAGTTAAAAAAAAAAAAAAGAAGAAAGAAAGGTACTCCCTATGAAGTCTGCCTCTCCCTAAGATAGTCTCAGTTTTTTTTCTTAATGTAGCAACAATATAGGAAGGATAATAACTAAAATTAGACCTTGCTGTGAAAAATCAATCTGTTCTTAGCACTGCAAATAGTTTAAACACACACACACACACACACACACACACACTCACACATGCTGTTTTCTTTTTTTCCCTGATATCATAAGAAGAGCCCCATGATGGTAGATATTGAAGGAAACTTGTTACCCTCACATGAGTTCTGTGCATACTACTTCTTTGGGGGATATTAATTGATACTTTTTGGCTAATTAAGTTTTGGGAGGCTCTGGCTTAAGTAAAATGGAAATATTTCTTTGCCACAGGCTATCTCAGAGCTTTTAATACACTAATAAGCATTATGGTTCTCCTAGAGGAAATACTGTGAACATTTCCCAAATGTATTTGACCATTATGGGGTTTACTTGTGGAGTGATTCTGAGGAACACTAATCTAGTAAAATATGCTCATTTTGTATGGGAGGAGACTCTGCTATGGTGGGTCTGATCTTCTCTCAGTTCACAAAGAATATCAACACAGCAAAAGCTTGAACTTATTTCTCTTTGACTCCTAGCCAATGTTTCCTTCTAAAAGACAAATAATGTCTTTGAAATCCTAACTGATAGGGGAAAGACAGATGAGAGTGATAGGAAATTGAGGTTAAAGAAATAATTCTATAAACTGGGTTCACTGTACTGACCCATACACTCTTTCTTTCCCAGGACACAATTTACCTGCAGTTCTGCTGGCCTAAGTGTACAGGATATGTTACATTCCTCTGCTAACTACCTGTTACCTGCAGGAGAAATACAGGCCTAAAATAATTCTGATAAGAGGAACACAAGTTACCCTGAAGGAAGGGAGTTTTGTGATGCTTACACAGACCAGATTGTAAAACTCAGGGAGATAAGGATGTGGTTGGGAGATAAACTCCCAACCATAAAATCTCTAAGAACAGGTTCCAATTAGAACTAGTCAGCATGGGTTAAGTGACCTAGAGTTATCAGGGCAGTGGGGACTCAAAAGTCTGATGTCATCCTGCTGTCAGTCAAAAGGCAAGAAGTGGACCTGGGCGGGACTCTCTGGAAACTTCTCTGGGAACTCCAAAAAAACTGGAGTATAGGAGAGGCATACTGTCCTTCTCCTCTTAAGCCGAGATACACTCTTTCCCTTGAGAGTGTCCCCTTTCCCTTTTCCTATCCCTTTAATAAAGTCATGTCTGTTATTCTGAGCGACATGTCTAAAATTTTTCTGACTTGATCACAAGAATCAGAATTTGAAGGGCGAGGGGGAGGTGTCTTTGTACTGCCTCAGTTTCCCAGAAGTCCCCAGCCCTATAACATAATGATTTGTCTTTATTTTCTCAAATTATTCCCAGCACAAAATCACTTGTCCTAGACACAGTCACAGCATGATAAGAAAGAGATAAAACAGTAGCTACCTTAATTGTAATACATCTGATTTGGGAAATTGGACCAATAAGGTTTATGAGGCTGCTACATCATGTTTACAACCTGTCTCTCAATATAGTCAATGTTTTTCAAGTGGAAGATCAGAAATAAATTCACATGCCAACATAAGTAATTTAAAATATTTCCTTCCCACCTTGGCCTGATTGATTAACTTTGTTTGGATGAAAGTTTCCGACTGATTTTTAAAAAGGCAGAAATAACAAATATGAGTTTACATGCAATGTAGTCACTTCTGATTAAACTAATATGCTTAGTTCTAAAAGCAACTTACTAAACTGAAATATAGACCTATATTGTAATAGAATCAATATGTCAATTCACAGAATTAAATTACAATGATAAAACCCTCGACCTTAACCTTTTTTATTCTTCTATTTGGAGAAAAATTAGGAATGATCTATTTATTGAACCATTGCACATAGATCCCAAAATCTCTTACACTAAATATCAGACAGTGGTTATCATCTCTGAATATGTCAGGAAAATGCCTTTTGTTTCAACTCAGCAAGAACATTGTTGGAATATGCCAACCACTGAATTAAGTCAAAGAATGTGCCTCCTCAGCTTAGACAAAGAAGCTGAGTGCATTCCTGTTTGCATTGTTTGACATATAGATGTGGCTGACTATAATTTCCCATACAAATGCTAGTAGTGGAAGAGGAAATTGTTTTACTTCCTCATTATGTGGTATTTTGCCTAAATATCCCATGTTTCTTAAAAAGGAGTCATCTTTTCTTTAACGACCTACTAGCTTTAAAAAACTTTTGGCACGGGGGAATTAAGGACAAAGAGACAAATTCTTAAACTGGGTTGTTTTCCTGCATGTTAATGAAGTTTATAATTTAAATAAAGGAATTATTAGACACATTCTCTGCTTAAAATTGTGGAAACCTCAAAGGAAAATAAGCTGCTTATGCATAGATTCTCTTTACAATTCAAGAACATCTCAAGGATTTAAAAAATATGTTATATTATCAGAATAGCACTCGGTTGTCCACTTAAAATGGGTGCACACCATAAATCTTTATTCTAAATGTTTCCACCAGGCTAAGTAAAAATGCTTTTTGAAAAAAATTAAGGTTGCTAAGTTTTTCATTTGCATATTCTTATATCATTCTCCCTTCAAAAGAAGGGCTTTATTCTCCCTTTAAAAGAAGAGTAAATTAGAATTTTGATGGCTGAATGGTTAAATATTGATTTAGCTTGGGGAAAAAAGACCAGGGAGGTAGGATCATTGACTATGAACTTAAAAAATTATATTATATGCAAGAGGCAACACACTTTTCACTGTAGTTTCAGAGAAGACAATGTAGACCAGTGTGTGAAAGTTGAAAAGAAAAATAGATCGACCTCACATGAAGGACAAGTTTTCTTAAAATAAACTAATAATTGGTCATTTCCAAGTTTATCCACTAATATATGTGATTTGTTTTAGTTCACTATGAAGCTACTGTATTAATTAAATAGAGTGGCAGATATTTAAATTTATGGAAAAGTATATTTATTATGGAGAAAAATTAATATTTAAAAAATTCAGTTCATTTACTTTACTGTTTCCTCAGAAAATAAGAAACAATCACTGTAATTTGATTTCAGCAGTAAACACAAGACATAAAAATGAAATAAGTTAGAATACTGTTATGGGTTAGATGTGAGGTGTCCCTAAAATCTCACATATGAGACAATGCAAGAAGGTTTAGAGGTGAAATGATTAGATTATGAGAGCCTTAACCTGATCAGTGCAATTATTCCCTAATAGGGATTAACTGGGTGGTAAATGTAGGCAGACAGGGTGTGGCTGGAGGAGGTGAGTCCCTGGGGGTTTGCCCTTGGGATTTATATTTTGTCTTTCTTGAGTGGAATTCTCACTCTGCTTCCTGGTACCATGTTCAAAGCCCCACTTCCTTCAGCCACACATTTCTTTTTTTTTTTTTAACATTTTATTTTTTAGTTTTAGGCAGACATAATATCTTTATTTCATTTTTTTTTTAAATGTGATGCTGAGGTTTGAACTGATTGCCTCACGTGTGTTAGGCGAGCACTTGACCACTGAGCCACAACCCTAGTCCCCAGCCACACATTTCTACCATTATGTTCTGCCTCACCGAAGGCTCCAAAGAATGGAGCCGGTTCTCTATTGGACGGAGACCTATGAAACTGTGAGTCCCCAAATAAACTTTTCCTCCTCTAATTGTTCTTGTCAGGGCTTTTGGTCACAGCAGGAGAAAATCCAACTAAAACAAGTGCAGATGAACACCCCACAACCTAGTGTAATGAAATACTGAGCAGCCAAGGTCATGTTGAGTGCAACTCCCAGAACATTTCAGGAAGGATAGAGCCATAGGATTGATTGACTCCTTGTATCTGTTTAAGGATGGCTCCTTTGGGAATACTCTGGAACTCCTATATCTACCAAGACCATTTCAGAGTGACTGGGTGCCAGACTGAGTCATCTACGGAAAGTACAACTTTTGGAGTTAGCAACCCTATTTTGTCACTTCATTATATGAGTGATGTAAGAAAAGAAAACTCCAGTCAGAATGGCAGCTATTAAGAATACAAACAACTATACCAGACTTAAACTATACTACAGAGCAATAGTAACAAAAACAGCATAGTATTGGCACCAAAACAGGCTGGTAGAGCAATAGTACAGAATAGAGGACACAGAGACTAAACCACATAATTACAGTTATATTAGACAAAGGCACCAAAACATACATTGGAGAAAAGATAGCCTCTTCAACAAACGGTGCTGGGAAAACTGGAAATCCATATGCAACAAAATGAAATTAAACCCCTCTCTTTCACTATGCACAAAACTCAACTCAAAGTGGATCAAGGACTTAAGAATTAAACCAGAGACTCTGTACCTACTAGAGGAAAAAGTAGGCCCAAATCTCCATCATATTGTATTAGGCTCCTACTTCCTTAATAAGACTCCTATAGCACAAGAATTAATATCAAGAATCAATAAATGGGATGGATTCAAACTAAAAAGCTTCTTTTCAGCAAAAGGAACAATTAGATGAATAGAGAGCCTACAGCTTGGGAGCAAATTTTTACCACTTGCACATCAGATAGAGCACTAATCTCTAGGGTATATGAAGAACTCAAAAAGATAAACACCAAAGAAACAAATAGCCCAATCAATAAATAAAGCAAGGAACTGAACTGAAAGGACACTTATCAGAAGGTGATATACAATCAATCAAATATAATATATTAAAAAGTGCCTAACATCTCTAGGAATTAGAGAAATGCAAATCAAAACTAAGATTTCATCTCACTCCAGTCCGAATGGCAGTTATTAAGAATACAAACAACAATAAGTGTTGGCGAGGATGTGGGGGGAAAGGCACACTCATACATTGCTGATGGGACTGCAAAATGGTGCAGCCAATATGGAAAGCAGTATGGAGATTCTTTGGAAAAATTGGAATGGAACCACCATTTGGCTCAGCTATCCCACTCCTTGGTCTATACCCAAAGGTCTTAATAACAGCATACTGTAGGGACATAGCCACATCAATGTTTATTGCAGCTCATTTTATAATAGCTAAACTGTGGAACCAACTTACATGCCCTTCAGTAGATGAATGGATAAAGAAAATATGGTATATATACACAGTGAAATATTACTCAGCAATAAAAGAGAATAAAATCATGGCATTTGCAGGTAAATGTGTGGAACTGGAGAATATAATGCTAAGTGAAGATAGTCAATCCCCCAAAACCAAAGGCCGGGTGTTTTCTCTGATATAAGAAGGCTGATTTATAATGGGGTTGGGAGGGAAAGCATGGTAAGATTAGATGAAATCTAGATAGGGCAAAAGGGAGGGAGGGGAAGGGAAGGGACAAGGGGATAAAAACGATGGTGGAATGAGATGTACTTCATGACCCTAAATACATATATGAAGACATGAATGGTGTGAATATACTTTGTATATGACCAGAGGTATGAAAATTGTGCTCTATATGTATAATATGAATTGTAATGCATTCTGCTGTCATATGTAACGAATTAGAATGAAAAATTTTTAAAAAGAATACAAATAACAATAAGTGTTGGTGAGGATGGGGGCGGGGAAGACACACTCATACATTGCTGGTGGGACGGCAAATGAATGCAGCCAATATGGAAAGCAGTATGGAGATTCCTTGGAAAACTGGGAATGGAACAACCATTTGATCCAGCTGTTCCACTCCTCCATCTATACCCAAAGGACTTAAAAACAGCATAATACAGGGACATAGCCACATCAATGTTTATAGCAGCACAATTTGCAATAGCTAAATTGTGGAATAAACTTAGATACCCTTCAGTAGATGAATGGATAAAGAAAATGTATATATACACAATGGAATATTACTCAGCATTAAAAGAGAATAAAATCCTAGTATTTGCAGGTAAATGGATGGAGTTGGAGAAGATAATGCTCAGTAAAGATAGCCAATCCCAAAAAACCAAATGCTGAATGTTTTCTCTGATACAAGGATGATAATTCATAATGGGGATGGGAGGGGCAGCATGGGAGGAATAGAGGAACTTTAGATAGGGCAAAGGAGAGGGAGGAAAGGGAAGGGTCATGGCGGTAGGAAAGACAGTGGAGTGAAACAGACAACACTACCCCAGGTACATGCATGAAAACATGAATAGTGTGACTACTTTGTGGACAACGAGAGAAATGAAAAATTGTGCTCTCTTTGTATAATATGAATTGAATTGCATTCTGCTGTCATATATAACAAATTAGAATAAATTTTTAAAAAAGAAAATCATGAAGTATCGCTGGTTCTCAGTTTTCTCATCTGTAAAACAGGGTTAAACACCACCTGTTTCATAAATCTCTTGTAAGAATTAGAGTAAATAAAGTACCTGAAAGAGTTTTGTAAACAGAGAGCTATACAAATGTAAAAGATTATTATTGCATATTAATGGAGAATATTAGAATTACCTGAACTTATTCCACTCTCTTTTGATTTCCTGCAGCTTCTCAGACTATTTCTCAATTTCCTTCAGAAATTACCTTTTAAATAAATGACAGTATTCCAGAGGGTTCTGTGAATGTTCTATAAATGACCACAGTCATTTACAAATAGAATGGCCTAAAACCCCACATTATCAATGTCACCCATTCCCCAAACTTCAACCACCACATGTAAGGTCATAAATTCCAAACCTAGTTCAAACTGCTTTCTAGGGCACTAGAACAGCAATTTAAAAAGTCCTTAACTAGACTCTCCACTTGGATTTCTATTACTTGAAATGGCATAACATGAATAATCAGCTAAATCACTAATTACCTGAAACCTTATTCTAGTATTTATTCCCTATATTATGGCTCACTGTCCAGTCAATTAATTAAAAAGTCTTTCCCTCAGTTCTTCTCTAGAATCTGACTGGTCACCACATCCCATTGACTTATAAGCATATTTCAAACCATTGCCATGAGTTGGCTTCCATGGAATTTGGAGAGCTTTTCTGGATGCTCTGCTTAAGCATCATGGCTTGGCATTATAGTTGCCCCTCCTTTATGCAATGCTACATCTCTCTAGGATGCACAGACACCAGAATAGCCTCTATCACCATTGCCTTAAAATGTTTCTCACCTGAACTCAACTGATATGTGTGAATCCATATAATTTTAGATTTCTTACGACGTGTGCTACTCAGAGGGCAAGATGTGGGTATCCTTTAGAACTTTATAGAGATGATGATGGTCCATAGGGAGAAGATGGGAAGGCATCTCCCAGGACTTTAAACCCCAATTCCTAACTATTTGGAGTTCCTTAACATGCTGTGCTGTTTTCACGCATCATTTGTCTACCTGGAACATCTCTTCTGCTCTGGCTACTTGGCAAACTAAAGCACATATTTCAAGATACTGTATAAATCTCTTATCCTCATCAAAAATTTTAGTAACCCTCCTACATAAAATTTGTAGCTCCTTCCCTGAGACCTTAGTGCTTTAAGCATTCACATGGTATTGTGGTTTAGATAGAGTTTTAATGTGTCCACAGAGGTTGATGTGTTGAAATTTAACCTCCATTGTGAGACATTAAGAAGCTGGAAACAATCCAACTATGATGTTCAGAGATGAGGTTTTTGGAAGTAATTAGGATTGGACAAGGTTATCAGGGTAGATCTCTCATGGTTGAATATGAAGAGGGAGGGCAACCTGAAAAGATACATACTTCCTTTCTTTCACCACCTGATGTCCTGGGCTGTCTCAGGACTTTGCTATGCTAGCCAGGCAATCACCAAATGTGGTCCCTTGCACCTCCAGGACTGTGAGATAAACCTGTTTTATTTATAAAGTTACCAGCTTCAAGATTTGTTATAGAAATGAAAAACAGAATAACATGTGAAAACTACTTAAACCATGTTGTCATCGTTTTTTTTTTTCTTTTTATACAAGTCTTTGCATCTTCTGGATATGAGCTCCTGGAGGGCAGAGACTATGCCTCACGCATCTCTGTGTGTCCTCTGTCTAACCCACACTGTCCCAGGTGGAGGATAAGTGTCTACTGATAACAGAAAGAAGGAAGATGTTCCTAAAGCAAAATCTGTTCAGTGGCAGGAGAGCTCCGCTTCAATAATGAGAAGTAATTGAGAAAGAATGGCTAAGGGCCAGGCACAATGTTTAAAAGTGTCTTGTGGGATTGCCTTTTAAACAAGAGGTGGAAAGTAAATATTTTGGTAGATTTATTCAGGTTGTCGAAAGACACTTAGAGAACTTGCGGGAAAACTGATAAGCCTCTGTAGTTTGTAAATCACTTCTGCATTACATGATTTTGCCAAAGCTATGAAAAATGCACTATTGCTTTTATGCTTTTAATCTTCCCAAATGTTCTTGCTTACCTGATGCTCCCTAGTTTTGCTCTAACCACCTGGAAGCTTTGCTTCAAGAAAGTGAACTCCACCTTTTCCTAATTATGGCAAACACCAAGACGTTCAAACGGTAAAGGTTTATAAATGAAAGTGCTGCTTTTCTAGTGGGGAGGGGAGCTTTCTCTCTCCAGTACCCAGGCAGGGCAGCTTTGTCCCTGGCTCTTTCATGACCCTGTGATTAGGCAAAGGAGAGTGTGGTTCTGAGCCAGGCAGAGGTGAATTGAAAATGGCATCAAAGACATTTCCTGAAGGGAGGCTGTGCGATAATGCTCCCAGGCTCCTCTCCTGAGGTAAGCAATGGAGGTAAAAAGGCAAAAAGATTCTGCAGCAGAATCCCCTTATCTGAAGGGACCATGTTCCAAGAACCCCAGTGGATACCTGGAGTAGTAGAGAGTACAAACCCCATATATACTATGTTTTTCCCCCAGTTTTTCCCATATATCCATACCTATAATAAAGTTGAATTTATATATTAGGCACAGTGAGTGATTGACAGCAATAAATAATAGTAAAATAAAATCATTGTAATAATATTCTGTAATAAAATTTATTTAAGACTTATGAATTGTTATTTCTGGAATTTTCCAGTTAGTATTTTTGGACATGAGTAACTGAAACAGCAGATACTAAACACTAAACAGTGGATAAAGTTTGGTGATCTGTATTTACTATTTGGAAAACTGTACAGGAGTCTGAGTAGGTACTGAAGTAGAGAAGAAATGGAAAAAGTAACTGAAAAGTATCATTATGAATATAAAGATAGCAAGTAAAAAAGATGTTGATTTGAGTTTTCTAGGCCATTGGGGAAATTTCTTTCAATTCTCATAAAGTTTTGTTAAAACAGAATTTCTATTTTCTTATGACTGAAACCAATAAGTCGGTACATTGCTGATAATATGTCATAAAAATAAATAAGCATATTGCCAAACATTCATTTATCTTTCAGATGTAAGAACTATTAAAATAAATAGCATTACTTCCTTGAACTGCTCACCTCAAATAAACCATAAAGAATGTTGAGTATACATTCTAATAAAATCTATGCATCTGACAAATAAAATGTTCAACTTTTTAATTAATTTATGGAATCCTTAGAGGGAAACAAAATAATTTAAAAAATCACAGCATCCAATTATGTAACTAAGAAACATTTGGACGTTATCTGTACTTACAGCTTTTAAATTTAACCCCGTGTCTGTATGAAAAGATGTTCAGAACAAACATCTACTCTCTTCATTTCTTCTCTCACCCTTCATCTGAGTAGATTTTATTTATGCACTAGACGACCTTTTTGGCCATTAGAACCATCTTGCTTCAGCAGTTAATTAACACAAGTACCATAATTTAATACAGTTAATGCTACTTGATGCCCTTTAATGTACCTTCCATTAGTGATATTATTGTAGTATTACCCTGTAAATTAAAATGAGATCAAGACTAAGAGAGCTGCTCTTTAATTAAGGTACTGGCACACTGCACTCTTCTATTATTCACTAGAGAAAATCACCCTGATTTACTGAAGCAGGACATCCATAAGTCAGAATTAGCCCATGAAGATTATTAGGTTTATTGAACAATGTAAGTACTACGGAGTCGCTGAGATTGCCAATAGCCATGTTTCCTCTTTCCCTCCATTATCTTAATAAATACACAATGAGAAGGAGTAAATGAAAGCAAAATAAGTATAGCAAAAGAGGAATAAATTACTTATGATGAGATGGTTTTTGTAACTAGTAAAATAGGTATCACATGTATTACATACTGAAAAGATCATAAATGTCACATTAGTCTAATGACAATCAAAACATAATTTTCACACCAAATGACACCAGGCAGTATAAAGTAAACGCATGCACAGAAAATGTAGAAAATTGGAATTCACAGCCACTTTAAACAAAGATATCTAATTATTTTTGTTTCATAGTTTAATATCTAATAGATATTAAATTATTAAAGATATCTAATTATTTTTGTTTCATTGTTTAATATTTCAAGATGAAACATTTTGTATTCTTTTATTCTATGAATGTTTCCATCTGGACTCCATTGCACTATTTAAAAACAACTCATATCAATTTCCACATTTTGGTTTTCAAAGTAACAAGTAGAAAAATATCATTATCGTTATCAGATACAGATGTGTAGGCAGAGGCATGTAAAATGTTGCCATAATTTCATGGGATGTTGGGGTGGGTAAATGAAACAAAGACCTCAGTTGTAATTTTGGAAATATATATGTATGATTGTTTTGGAAAATAATATTTAGAACTTTCTTTTCAAATCATCAATCAATATTCAAACCTCTATAGGAGATTTGTTATATAGGAGAAAGACCATCTAGGCCATTAATCCTACTGAAATTTTCAAAGGTAAAATAATTAGTGTCTCTGCTGAAAGGCCTATGAACCAGGCTATTACTCAGTATTTCCCCTCAGTGGCTCTATCATGAGCAGATCTTCCTTATATAACTTGAAAGCTGGAGACACGCCGGAGCCATCAGGCTTTGCTTCTTTGGTCCCTCCCCTAAGACTAAAAATACTCCAGCCATCTGGTGCCTAGTGCAGTACATGCCAGCATTGGTTCCGCCCTGAGGAATCTGGACAGAGTGTGCAGGTGAAAGAGTGGACCTCATGGAAGGGGCTCACCTCTACTGGACCTTTCTGTTTTGCCCAGCTGCTTCTCACTAGCTTACAGTTGACTGGTGAACAGGAAAAGACAGGGGAGGTGAGTCCCAGAGAAGGGAGGAGGGCTCCTGCAAATTCCCCAGAACCACAGAAATGCAGGTGAAAGGATGGTAGGAAGACAAAAGAAAATGATAAATTTGGAGGGATTCTGAAATTTCTAACATGCCACCTTCAGATGGCCTATCTGACCCCAGTGGAGAAGGCATAAAAATGTCTTTACTTTTAAAATGTATTTTATATTTTCCTTTGATCTGATTGTTTCTTCTAAACAATTGATTCTTTTAAACAATCAGATGAAAGATAAATGGATACCCAGTGTCAAAAATAAACTCCAACAATGGTGTTTCCCAGCCACAAGGTTTCTTAAGATTGCCTTCTTGACAAGTGGAAGGGCAAGTGATTGGAGGAGTTGGGTTATAGCAACTTGGACTCAGATTAAGGATTTCTCAAACTGTAAGGAAACTGACCTATATAAATATACCTAGCAATGTAGATCACGCTAGGATTCAAATCCAAATCTCAGTTTATTAATTTTGACCTTTAATCTTATAGATGAATCGAATACTTACTACTTGATTTAGATATATTATTGTTAATAATATCAACATCAATTATTTTCATATATGTCCTCCAGAATAAGATAATATAAATTAATATTTTTTTTGCTAAAATGTTCCTAAGCATAATAATGGCTGCATTTTATTATAAACAGCAAACTCATGTTCAAGGCAACATCTCCCTATCATACTGTCATGGTTCCCTGCTAATACATGAACTGCTCTCTATACCCTGGAACCTGCAAGCTTGAAATACAAATGTATCAGGGCATATATCTCTCAAAAATATTTGGCTTTAAAGATACTTTCATCATCCATCACCAAGACCTTAGTTAAAAGTTTAAAATAAGGTTCCATAGTTACAGTTTCTTTCTTCCTTGAGGAACAGAGTTCCTGCTACTTCTCCACAGCTAAGATCCTGATACCACTCTGAGAGGTTGTGCCCATCACTCTAGTCTGGGTACCCACTATGGCCCTTTCTTTAGCAGCAGAGACTTCTTCCTCATTCTAGCATTACACAAGGTAAGTCTCCGAAAGCCAGATCTCATCACTTGTCCAGTTTCCGAGGACTCGGCTGCCCTAAGGGATGCCGGGAACCAGTAAACTGAATGAATTCTGTCTAAATTTTATGATTATTTAATTAAACCAACATGACAGATGTACCGCTTATATTGTTATCCTCATATATTATAACTTCAAGCTCTCTTGGCATTTTCTGGAGTGATTATAGCTTTACTTGCCTTTCCTTTATTTCCATTTTTATGAATTATACTCTTACCTTCAGTTTTCCCTACTCACGAACCTAGGCTTCCACTTTCATTAGTTCGCTATTTTGATACTATGCCACACTTGCAAAGCTGGTTGGGAATATCTATGTTGGTAGTCCTGGTTCTCATTATTCAAATTTGTCATTGAAACAACTTCAAAATTCTTGGAAACTTCATTATGTTTCTAATATATTGTCAAAATCAAAGACAAGCATTTTTATTTGTTCTAAACAGTGACCATTAGTATTGCAACCCTGGTCCATCTGTGATTGATCTACCAAATGAAGGGCACCAATTCAAGTCCATATTTTAAATGTGGCACATCATTTCAATACAAAAGCACCCAAAAACCTAAGAAGTAGAACTTGTCCCTACTTAAACAGATGCTTTATTTCCTAATGCTTATGGTTCTGATTTAATAAATGCAAAGAAATATAGCTTTCATTTCCAGATTTTTTTGGTCCAATATAACAAATATGAACAGATTGATGTACTGTGTGTTATAATCTCCTTGCATGTAAATTTACAAGATCTATTTCTTGTTTTTCAGTCCCTTTTAGAACAATAGAATTTAATCCCTACGTTTTAATTGCCTTAATGACAAAAACTAAAAACCTCCTGACCAAGGGAGTTCCTTTGTCTTAAGTAAGATACCTCCTCTTTTTTTTTTTTTTGTTTTCATTTGAATTCTTAAGAATCCCACCAGGCCGGGCTGGGTCTGTAGCTCAGTGGCAGATCACTTGCCTAGCATGTGTAAGGCAATGGGTTGGATCCCTAGAACCATGTAAATATAAACAAACAAAATAATGCCATGTTGCTCATCTACAACTACAAAATAAATAAATAAATAATAATCCCACCAGGCCCACCAGGTTTCTCAGCATGTCTGAGATTACAAATTACTGCTGAGTCCAAAGGATCTCAAATACCTTCAGAATGTACCAGCACACTGGTATTCCTGAGAAAATGTTGCAGCAGAAATTGACAAATGCCATCTTAGGAACTGCAGCCTCAACACACTGGTGATTCCTTTGGACACACCCATTCCCAATTGAGGCAGACATTCTCTTACCTTCCTCGCACCTTTATGTCTGAGATGGCATAAAAGTAGCGTGCCAGGTGTAGCTCATCTACAAATATTTCCCCAACAGCTGGTCTCAGCAGCCTTATCCTCAGGTCTGTGACTGTGAAGAAATCTCTGAGTTTCTTGGTGGTATCCAGCTGTCCGTAGAGGGAAGCCATATTCCGTAGCCGAGGTCCAGCAAAAAATGCAAACCTGTCTTTGATTTCGAAGTGGATTATTTTGCTATTCGTTGTATACCCCGTGGAGTACTCTTCTGTGCAAATGATTTCCAAGACGGTGTGTTGTGATAAATCCTTCACAGATTTGGGGTCCATGTGAAAAGCATCCAAGCAGTCTGTGGCATAATACTGATAGGGTTGCCATGTTCGTCCATAGTCGAGAGATTTCTCCAGGATCATTTGATCTGGACGCCCCGATTCAAAGGTAATAACTATGTTGTCTGTGAGCTCAATGGTTTTACTCCAAGACAGAGTGATGTTAACTTGGAGAGGCTTGGGGTACTCTTTCCAAGTAGCAGACTGCCAAAATGTGGAGGGGTGTCTTCCTTCAAAGTCAAACATCAGCTCAGGAGGGTGTGCCAGCTCGGGGGTGCTTGCATCGCACTCATTATTGCACATGTAGGGATTGCCCTGTGGAGGAAGAACAAGAGGTGCCACATTAAAACACGGGGTCAACTCAGGTCTTGCCATGTTGCTGTTGCTAAGAGGCATGAAAAGAAAAAAGTTCTCAATAATCATTTTTATTTGTTTTAAACAGATTATCCTCTATAATAGTTTTTTTTAAAAAAACAAAACATAATAAATATGATAATTTTCTAGTCTTGTTTCCTTCTATGGACTTTTAACAGTTTTTTTTATCCCATATGTGTTAGATCACAGAAACACTAAGACACAGAGCAACCGTCTAACAGCTCAGTACCTCCGCTCCCTCTTAGAAAGATGTTATGGAAGAGCAAGGGAAATTCCCCCTGCCTCAAGGACATTGCTTAAGAGCATAGTTCCTTAAAAAGTCATTTTTCAAGCAAGATTTTAGAACTACCCATGAACCATAAACCCATGTCCTGCTTGAGAAGCAATGCCCCCATGCAATGTTCAGTTTCTCTCAGCTTTGCCTCCCATCCATCATACTTAACTGGGTCTCTGCTTCATAAAGTCTGGTTTTAAAACATTTACTTTATTCACCACAAATCATTAAAATGTGGTACACTGCAGGCTCTGGGGCTTGGTCCAAACATCTGCCATCCGATTAGCTAGAATAAGAGGATTGCTCAGGAAAGACTTGGGGTTTGGGGGGGTGTTCCAAGAAAACCTGCTATAATCATCCCTCAGTATTCATGAGGGACCAGTTCCAGAATCCTCATTGACACCAAAATCTGCAGATGCTCAAGTGCCTTGTATAAAATGCCAGAGTATTTTCATATAACCTACACGTATCCCCTCACATACTTTAAATCACCTCTAGATTACTTATAATACCTAGCATAATGCAAATGCTATGTAAATAGTTGTTGTTCTCATTGCTTAGGGAATATTGATGGGAAAAAAATCTGTACATGTTCAGTACAGAAACAGATATCAGAGGCCTAAGCACATAGTGCAGGAATGAGATGGGATGAACCATGCTCAAACAACGAGCCCTGGAGAGACTGAGGATCGGGGAAATGGTGAAGGCCACAGTAGCACGTACCCACATGTCACCTCCTTTGCCTGAATTCAACACAGTTATCAGCACACAGCAAATTTAGATTTGTTTGGGGACCTTTCTGAATTTTGTTTTTTCAATACTTCCAACCCATGGTTGGTTGAATCTGTGGAATGCAAAACCCTTGGTCATGGAGGGCCGACTGTATAATTAGGACGGTGTTGCAAACCAAACTCTGCGGCAGCCCATAGCAGCCCTCCATCGATGTTAATTACTATTATCATTATTCTCCTTCTGTCAAAGGCTACTTCCCTTCCAATCCAAACAAGTAACTGGAACTAAATCTTATTATATCAGTGTCTCAGCATTGTAATAACACTGCTTGTGCTACACTAAGTAGCTGCTTGTGGCTTTCATCAGGGGATCCTATGGAGAATGACTGGCTCCCCATTTTTATTTATGTTATTTTAGAAAATAACAAATAGAATTATTTGGAAGCCACTACTCAGGTCCAGTAGTCCCTCCTTATCCCCAGGGGATATTTTCCTAACCCCTCAGTGAAAGCTCGAAAACACAGATAGTACTGAATCCTCTAAGTATATCTTTTTCCTATACATACTTACCTATAATAAACAGTAATTTATAAATTAGACACAGTGAAAGAGTAACAACAGTAATTCATAATAAAATAGAACAATTATAACAATACAAGGTAACAAAGTTTATGTAAATGTGGTCTCTCTCAAAATGTTTTATTATACTCATCCTTTTTGTGATGATGTGAGATGACACAATGTGAGGAGAGGAAGTGTGTGAATGACATAGTCATTGTAACAAGGTGTGTGGTTACTATGCCCGGGCACCTGGACACAGCACTATAACATAAGGCAGTTGATCTGATAACTCAGACCTTGGCTAAATGACAAATGAGCATGTAGTGGAAATAACACGGGTTCTCTAGGCAAAGGGATGATTCATGGCCGGGTGGGATGGAGCAGGATGGCAAGAGATTTCATCACATGACTCTGAATAGTGCATAATTTAAGACTCATAAGTTATTTATTCCTGGAATTTCCCATTTAATATTTTTGGACCCTAGTTGACCACGGGTAAATGAAACCATGGAAAGAGGAAATATGGATAAGAAGGAACGACTGTCTCTTGCCCTGTACCAGGTGATCATGAGTATGGATGGGTAAAAGAATCTACCCTTTGACATTGTCCTTAGACTGTCTCTTACAATTACAATTGGATGTCCTTTTGTCTTCTTCAGGAACTTGGAACTTTTTTCATACCTGTTGGATGCGTGAGATGAGTCTCAAATAATGAATATACACTTTCGGTATCGATGCTCAGTTACCTGATGACTCCTATGAAATACAAGATGAACATTGGAGAATTGCTTTGGCCTCCCTAGAGGAAACTCTCTCCTACCTAGTCAGCTAATACTCTCAGTCTCTTTTTCCCATTAATGCAATTGGATCTTAAAGTTGGCAACAGGTCTGGGAGACTCAAGTATAATTGAGATGAGGCAGGAGAAAGGGGAGAAGGTACATTATTTGAAGAACAGAACTGTTTTAAAAATATACTCAAGAAATCAGTGATGATGAAAATGTTTCTGTACTTCTCTCTCAAATTTCAATTCCCTATTCCTGATCCCAGCGTCTGTGGCACTATTTATAGGTATCCCCTTCAAAATGAGCCAAGGGGGTGGGGATAAGTTTCTGTTCCAGGTGGAATAAATCACCAAATTTATTATTATTTAAGTTCTCTTAAGCATACCAGAGAGCCAAATGCAAAGCTCTGCAAACTGGCAAAGGCTTTTTATGGAGGGCTATAAATATTGTGGAATCTGTCAGGATTTATAAATTCTAAATATATGTAAATGCGCATTTTACTGGAAGGGGTCAGATTCACACAAATCTCACCTTCCTTTGAAATTTACCAAAAAAAAAATATGGTCACTTAAAAATCTGTCAGCATGCAGCCATCTGCACAATCACTGACTTGGACACTACCCCCCTTCCTCCTGAGGAATGTGTCTTCATCTGAGGTCAGGAGTGAGGGAACAAAGGGAACCAGCTCTGTAGGGTACACCAGAGGGAGCCAACAGACATTTGTATCAAGTCATGTTGAAATACAGCATTTGTTCACCTTCAGTCTAGGAGCATGGAGCATGAGGACAAGGTGCTGGGACCAGAGGACGAGGAGGCACAGCCAGCTCTTCTACGGGGAGTGGGGTGGGTACAAATCCTAACAAACGCGTCACAGAAATGCTTGAAGAAATCTATCTCAAATGCATTTATATATACATTCAGTATATGGCATTGACAATATCCACCATTTAGTCATCCCTGATGTGTTGGATAGTTTACTTGTCTTGGGAAAATCCCTTTCATCCCTACCTCACAGAACAGGAAATCAAGGCATAGAGAAGTGTTAAGGAACTTGCCCAAGATCACATAGCCAACCGTAAGAATCAGAGCCAGAACTTGTTCTCCTACCCCTGCCTGGTCTGCTCAATACCCAACTCAATGGAGTCCTCTGTGTTGTAACACTCTCTTAGAAACAGCATTGTCAGAAAGAAAATGGCTGGGATCAAATGTTTGAGAAAAAGTGTCTAAGAGCTTGTCTCAGCCCTGATGAGCATAATCATACATCTGGGATACCTTGAAATTAAGATCCTTGCTTAGCTGCACAAAATACACCTAGTTTCAAAAACTTATTTTGCCATGGAGTCCCTATTTAACTTAGTAACCCCTATTGATATGCCACAGAAGTAGTACCCTGCAGGGCATCCCCCTTTGAGATTCTCTATATTTTCTTATAAATTGTAAACACGTGGAGGTCAGACAGTACCTCACAACCCAGTATTAGTCCTTTAATGAAGACATGGCCACAGGAAGCTCTAGGTCTCTGCTTTTGTTCCACAGGGAGGGGCACCCTTCCCCTTGGGCTGAGCAGGACAGCCAGCTCTGGGTAAAGGTTGACAAGTCTTTATGGAAAGTCTCTCATGGCTTCACACAGATCTGGTGCTTTAGGCACCTGAGAGATGAGAGCAAAGTCTCATTCACTCAACAATTTTTTATTGATTGCCTATTTTTTTTTATTGTTGGTTGTTCAAAACATTACATAGTTCTTGATATATCATCTTTCACACTTTGCTTCAAGTGGGTTATGAACACAACAGTATTTAAGGAACTTGTCTTGGCACTTGATATAATAGTAAACAAATCCAAGTCCTTATTTTTGTGGTGTCTCCATCCTAGTTGGAGGAGATGCATTAAGCAAACAAACATATAATGCTTTATAATGGCCCATGGTGATAACTGCTATGGTGAAAAATAAATCCAATTAGAGGGATGAGTGTTAGTGGGAGGGGATGGTGATTGTAATTTTATATTAGGAGGTCAGAGAAGGTCTCTCTGATAACATGACATTTGAGCAGATTAAGAACAATTCCCAATTTACACTGGAGATAATCAGAGGAGGTTGGCCAGAATGACAGTTTCGTCCTTCATCTGACTCTACTCTTAGTGATATTTTCAGCAGCATAACAATTTATTGCAATCGATGGGTAAACAAATCATTTGAAATGAGAATCTGTACCAAATGACAAAAGATACCAAAAAAAAAAAAATCAATTGGACCAGTCTCCTCTTTTCAGAGCATTCCTACTCTTTGGGGAGATTAATGATTTGATTGCCATTAACATAAATTACCTAGAGACAATGGCATTGTGAGAAAATTAGCAGAGGATGCAAAGAGAAAAAAAAGTAAAAGGATTTCTTTTGGTCTTTACATTTTAGGTGGGGAGAGAAAAAGAAAAAGAAAGCTAAATCTTATTCCTGATATAGAAAGCTAGAGGAGAGATTATACACTAAAATATTGAGTGTAAATATTTCACATGGGTATGATCTGTAATGCTTGTTGTTATAGAGAATTATCAATATGAAAACAATTCTTGTTAAAGGGATTAGATTAATTACATTTTCAACTACTTCAACTCCACCCTAATCCTTTTTAATAACATCAACAATGGAATTTATATAAGAAAAAGCAACTTTCCCCTACTTATGAAAACAAAGAATACATCTTGCTGCTAAATCTAACAGATTCAGGCATCAGCAAGTGTAAAGTAATTATTTTGTGGCCAGCAGGCAGCCTTAAGTTGATCTTAATTTAAGTCTTATGAGCAACAGATCCTTAGCTGATTGTCTATGGACAAAACAGAAAATATTTATGATTATGCAGATAATATTTACACCACTAAGAGATGCCTAAATTATTAAACAGATTTTGCTGCTGAATTTTTTTTATAACAATTAGAAGATTGTGGTGTTTGATTTCATCTAAAAATGTTAATATTTTACCTCTTGGAGAATTAAAGTTACTTCTTAATTAGTAATTTGTAGCCAAAGTGAAATGTTGTTATGGTTTCTTAATGTGCTTTCAGAATTAAATGGATAAATAAAATTTGAGACATGTCTTCATTGTTTCTGTTGATGTCTTCCTTCTGGCAAGTGACACTTTTAAATAAAAGAACTTCTTTTAACCTAACATCTGGTAGTTTCTTCAGAGTTTAAAAAATCCCATATAATCAGTATTGATGTAAAATTTGAGGTTACTAGCATTTTGACCTTGCCCTTCCGTGCTTTATCTATTGGCAAACTATTGGGAATGACAGTTGGAAATGAAGGGAGTTCTCAGTGAGATTTGCTACTGAACTGTTAAGTTACATGCCAAGCAGGCATGTACTAACAAGTGATAGTGAGAAGCATTTGGGTTAACACTCAAACCGATCTGGAAAACATCGAGACAGAGCTGCCTCGCATTCATTTGTATCAGGCTGATCTTTACTTGTTTTATTGATAGGTGACAGTCACAAAAGACACAAAGGCAAAAGCAGCATTCTGGGTTAGTGTCCCAACCAGTTCCCACTGTGATTCAGAACTAGATACCATTAGGGCTTTGTCAGTGCAACTTTTTCTAAAAGGATGTGGAAATTGGTAGGAGACTGTAAAGCTTTTTTTCTCAAACAGAGGAACCATGAGCCCATGGCATACTTTAACTGCTAGGCTGGGACATCCTCTTGGACAAATGGCTGCTTTTCCTCTTTCACTCCACCTTCGAGAGAGACAACAAAACACAGCAGTTTCTAGAAGGCTAGTGAGTGACTCCTTTATATCAAAGGTATAATTTTGGTAGAGGAATTTCCATACCCAGGACCCTCTTGGTATTTTCTAGCCATTCTTCCTTGCCCTATGTCCTACTACTGCCAAATTCTTGTTTGACTATATAACGGGCAGTCCCCTCTTTTAGGGCTTTTCTGAAGATACGGAGCCTATTCTGAGTATGGGAGCTGATGTTCACAGGTTGCATAGCTGCCCCTCTTCAGGTCTTAACAGCTTTGCTACTGGCACTGGGAAGAGGCAGACAAAAGTGAGAACTAGAGAATGTAAGATCCAAGGTAGTGGGCATCTCTTCCAGAAACCTGAAAGATAAATAACAATAACACCAATACAGATGTACTGGCAAGCCCTGGTGAACCCAGTCCTAGACGTAGACTATATCTCCTCAGGCAACAAGTTTCCAGTTGCTCTATAGCCCTTAGTGCATAAAGAACAATGATCTCCACAAATAGCAGGATAATCTCAGTTTCTAACCTGCATTGTTAATTGGTACATTGGGTCCCAACCTGGAGTACACATATGGTGACAATATAGCCTGAATACTGTGGGAGTGTCCCAACATTAGATATCCTGATAACTGTTGTGACAAAAGTACCTCTGTATCTATCACAGCAAGAGTCTCAAATTTTAGTTTGGAAAACATGGCCACATTAAGAAGTGTAGAGGATACAGGATTCTGTTTTTATAACTTTGGAGTTAAAGTGACCATTGCATTTTTTAACAGTAACTTTTGCCCATTGCAAAGATTCCTCCCAGCACAGATGCAGGCTTAAGGCCTGATTGAAGTTATACCTTGTTTCAATCTGCTCCCTGACAATACTAACACCTTATGGACTTTTTTGCTCAAAAATAAAGATGGAGAAGCTTAACCTTTCTGCAATGAGAATACTGGAAGTCATATCACAGATTATGGGCCATAATAGACACCTGCGCAAATCCCCACAGAGGATTATGGTTAGGATTTTCAAAGGGCGAAGGCCACAGAGGTCAAGAGGACCACATTTCTCAGAAGGAGCCAAATGTATTCTCAAGCCACAAGCCATGCGAACAGATTCCTATATGTCAATCTAAATCATGACTATACATGTACTGGAGAAAAAATAAATGTTAACAGAAACAAGTGAAATTGAAAAAGAATGTCTACAGAAAAATATTGTGCTATGGTGACATTATTGAATGTGCTAGGGAAACGGATTTTTTAAAATATTATTTTCTTTAAAAAAATCACAAATGTTTGGCTTGGTATTTCACCTTGTAGATGGACTTGAAATAAACCAGGACACAGACAAGAAAATTCAGAATAACAGAAATTGTTATTGCTGAAGTAGACTGTCAGCATTCAAGTCATAGCAACGTGAGAGGAACAAGGGGGTAAAGCACCATGAAAGTGAAAATGTCCCGAGACTTGTAAACAGCATTACAAGAGGTAGTGTGAGCACATTAAATTGTGGGAGCTCTGACTTGATGCTCAAAAACTGGTTTCTTCTTCTCTCACATGAGAAAACAAGTCTAGGTGGGGTTTGAAGCCCATTTGCTGAAGGCCACCAGTTTTGAGAGAATACAGGAAGACCAAAAACATCTTCTGGCAGTGACCACTCCATCATGAGAGGTAAGACAAGAGAATTTCCTAAGGATGCATTTCCAAAAGTGATTGGTTTTCTGGCTTGTCCAGAAAACCAATATATTCATGTACTCCTTGTTTCTTTCAAACTCCTTTCTTCCATTGCATAAGTTACTTACTGGATACTAATAAAGCAACACTAAATGTTAAAAACATCATGAAGAATGGAAATAAGGAAGATAGCAAGATGTTTGCAATTCAGTCTGTAATTAAATTATACAGACAGCCATCATAGGTTACTAATGCTCCCAGAAAGAGTATTATATGTCCTCAAGGGTAAGTCGAGGTACCAACCACACAGTACAATTTCCAGGAATGTTCATTTCTTGTTACATAATTAAGTGTAACACTATGCTTTTAAATAAGGTACTTTACGGAGTAAAATGCAAGAAGAGTTTGCAAGCAGTTTTAGGAAGAAATGCAAAGACATTTCTTGCTTGGGGCAGATTTGGAAATGTCAAAACCCACTGACCAAGAGTCTGATGAAAGAGGAGTCTGTACATGACACTTAATCCAAACCACCCTGGAGTGGTTGCAGCAAAACTATTCTTATCAGAACTAGCACATGTTTACTGTCAGACTGCAATAGTGCAAGCTTCGCTATTGCAGTCCGGCAGTCTGGCAATCTGAGTAGTGTCTCCATACCTGTCCCTTCAGGGGGATGGCAGCTCCTGGAACATTAATTTTGGAAATCTGGTTTATCCCCATAAAAGCAGAATTTGTGTTCATTGGAGCTACTTAGGGCATAATTATATTGATTTCTAGGCCCCAGCCTCAGGAATTCTCATTTTCTGGCTCTGAGGATGGGCCCAGGAACTGGTAGTTTTATTTTTTATCTTTATTTGGTACTGGAGATTGAACTCAGGTGTGCTTTACCACTGACCTACATTGCCAGACTTTTTAATTTTTTCTTTTGAGACGGTTCTCACTAAGTTGCTTAGATCCTTGCTAAACTGCTGAGATTGGTCTCAACTGATCCTCCTGCCTCAGCCTCCTGAGTCCCTGGGATTATAGGTGTGCACCACTGTTCCTTGTTTAGGAACTGGTAATTTTAAGCCAGAACTCTCAACCTGGGCCTTCGTGAGCACCTATTTATTAATGTCTGTATTTATTTATATATTTTGGGGGGAACTGGAGATTGAACTCAGGGCACTCGACCACTGAGCCCCATCCCCAGCCCTATTTTGTATTTTATTTAGAGACAGGGTCTCACTGAGTTGCTTAGCACCTCACTTTTTTGCTGAGGCTGACTTTGAACTTGTGATCCTCCTGCCTTAGCCTCCCAAATTGCTGGGATTAAAGGCATGTGCCACCACACCCCACTTAACATCTTTATTTTTGTGGCTTTCCTGAAAAAGAAATATTCTTTTCTTGGATCTCCAGCTTCCAGAAGGGCTTTCTAGAACCCAAATGAGTACTTTTCATTTATACTGTTATATTTCACTCATTAATTCAATAAATAATTTTTGGATGTCTTTATGTCAGACACTATGGTGTATCCTGGGTATAGGGTGGTAAATAAATCACAATCCCTATCTAAATTAAGCTTGTCATTTAGTTGAAGAGGCAGCCCCTAGAAAAACAAATAATTATAAATGAAAATAAATTATTTTATTTTTTAAAAATGGAAAATAATAAAGTCTTATGAAAGAAAATTGTAGAGAGGATTCTGAAATCAGGTAAGAAAGGAAGAACAATTTTAAGAGGTAAAATTTAAATAGAGATCTGAGAAGCAAGAAAGAATGTATTTTAGGACTAAGAAATAGACCTAAGAAAGAATATGCCTTAGGACTAACAAATGCCAGGTCCTATGTTTTGGTCAAAGGTAGGGTTTTGTGGGAACTGACACAAAGTGATTTTTGTTGGCGTGTCCTAAGCTAAAGGAAGAGCAGATGGGATGAGGTTGGGGAAGGAGGCAGGGAGGAGATCATACATAAGCCTCAGGGTCAGGAGAAGAGCCTGGATCTTGCTCTAAGTGGAATGCAAACACCTGTTTTTTTTTTTTTTTTTTTTTTTTTACC
>NW_026000078.1:6503846-6516422 GCF_001458135.2 Marmota marmota marmota | reverse complement strand
TTTTTTTTTTTTTTTTTTTTTTTTTCTTTTGACCTGGATTGAGTTCCTTCACTTTTTGAGCCTTGTTTTCTCCTTTATGGTCTTTTGTTTTTTTTTTAATTTTTTAATTTTTTTTATTTATTTTTATTTTTTTTATTGGTTGTTCAAAACATTACAAAGCTCTTGACATATCATATTTCATACATTAGATTCAAGTGGGTTATGAACTCCCATTTTTACCCCAAATACAGATTGCAGAATCACATCGGTTAAACATCCACATTTTTACATAATACCATATTAGTAACTGTTGTATTCTGCTACCTTTCCTATCCTCTACTATCCCCACTCCCCTCCCCTCCTATCTTCTCTCTCTACCCCATCTACTGTAATTCATTTCTCTCCTTGTTTTTTTCCCATTCCCCTCACAACCTCTTATATGTAATTTTGTGTAACAATGAGGGTCTCCTTCCATTTCCATGCAATTTCCCTTTTCTCTCCCTTTCCCTCCCACCTCATGTCTCTGTTTAATGTTAATCTTTTCCTTGTTTTCTCCTTTAAATTGAATAAAATAATGTGTTCCTCACAATGTTACTTTGAGATAAGATTACATAATGCATGTTAAGTACTTAGTATGTAGTAAGTGTTTGATAATTAGTAGTTGCCCTAAAACACACTCTACCTAGTTTCCATCCTTGAGAATAACATCAAATTCTTCCATTTCCCAAGCAGGACTCTTGAAAGTCCTATTTTTCCTAAATAAGCTTAACAAACAAGTTCTACAGATTCAATCAATTGCCTCACTTCTGTTCATATTACTATTGCCTGGTGCAGTTTTTGGAAAAATTTGTGTTCCTGAATTATTGTTTAGTTTCAAAATGATCTCTTCCATATAATATTGTCATTTTATAATCTATTCTCTACATAACTGCCAGTGTGATCTTTTTAAAATCCAAACCTGTCTGAAAAGTTTTTAATGTACTTCTCATTACCTTCAAGAGTACAATTAAAATTCCTTACTATGCATGTTAGATCTTTCAAGATAACAACTGTGAAAGCCTCTGAAGGTATTTTTAAAATTTTTTTTTCACTTACTCCTGTTTACATGCCAAGAGTCAGTCATCCCATGAGTACTTAATATGTATCCTAGAGGTACCATATAAACTAACATGCAATTCATCCTATTAAATTGCTATTATTTTTACGTCTCCCCCACTAGAATTCTATAAAAAGATTCACTTATTTAAAGAAATTAAGGAAAACAGAAAGACAAGTAGACAGGAAGAAGTTGAGCTAAATTAGGTAAAATTGGAAGTATGGGATAAAATGGGATGGATTCAACCACAGGCTGGTGATTGGGAATCAAAGAGATAACAAGCTTAAAGAACTAACTGATCTCCTAAGTTGTAGGTGGAATTTGTATTACGTAATATACATAGTAAAAAAAAACACACACACAAAAACATGTCTACCTCCCAGTGCAGAGCGCCTGTGTGTGTGATTGATATAGTTACTGGGGTTTCTGGTAAGGTTGGAGGACAAAGACAAATGGCATGAGTTGCAATTATGTCCCAGTCCTTGCCTGGTGTTCATTCTATCTTCATTTTTCTCTATCAGTCAAAGCAGTCTTTCTCCTAGTGGGTTTAGAGCTGAACATCTCTTTTCCTAATTCCATCTCTCTTTATTTAGCCAACCCACAGCCTCCTTCTGAGTATACACAAAGCTGAACACCCAGAATCAGTTTGTTCATGGGCAGTTACAGGAAACTAAATAATGGCTGATAGAAGAAGCAAGGGATGGAATGATTATAGTTTCATAATGATCAAGTACAGTGGTGCCTCCATGGGCAAAATCCTTGGAAAAAATATAAGATGTGAATTAGAAATGGGAGTGGAAAAGGAAAGCAAGTATAATCTGCTGGAGAAGAGGGAAGTGGTCTTTGTTTATTGTGTTAAATGAAAAACAAAGTAGCTAGTTACATATCCTGAAAATCTACCTGGACCCTGGGGTTGATTCATGATGAGCTATGAAGTTTACCTCTCAGAGCCACTCATTTTCATAAACTGCTTCTCAAGCCTGGTACCTGAGTTTGTACTTGTTGCTTTGTATTTCTCTTCTTGAAACCACTCCAGAAGTGTACAGGTTCCAGGTTTATAAAACCTGACTTTGCCACTGTTTGAGACATTGGTAATGTGTTTCTGGTCCCAAAACTTGAAATCACTCTTCCTTCTTTCTTACTATCCCTTTTTCCCAATTGATTCCATTCCTTCTTTTTCTAAGATATTCAAGTCTCAACATTTCCAACCTTAAAATACATTTTCCCTAAATCCAATTTTCAAAATTTCACTGCCCACGTTCATCCCAGATACATATCAATATTTCATGAAAATATGAATGCATTTTGTTCAGATTGATACATATAATTCCCTTGTATATTACGATGATATACATAACATTTACTTATTTTTAAGACTGAAGTGACCAGAGCCACCATCATGAACCAAAGTAAACTAAATGACAAAAAATAGTAAGCAACTATCAATGTGCCAAGCCTTATGTTAGATGTCATAGGTTTGCTTAAAATAAGGCTGATTCATCCTTATTAATAATGTAGCAGCATGACATTATTGAGAAAACATTATTTTGAAGAGAACATTTTAGAAAGCACATCGGATAAGTTAAATAGAAAAAAGTAATATTTTTTATTAGCAGAAAATATATCCAAAAATCTATTGCTAAAGAACATAAAAAGTTAGAAAGTCATTATGAGAGATTCAGAGGAGGTATAGTTTTGGCATGGGAAAACATTTCAGTTCTGCTTATCTGAAGAGGAAGACAATCCTCTTTTTGGAACGGAGAAGGGATCAATGCTCATTGAATAATCTTTCAGGTTAGGAATTTGGGAGGGCTTTGTCATTTCATTGAATCCTCACAATTCCTCCAATAGCAAAGTAGTATACTAACTTTATGAAGACACTGAGGTTCAAAATGCCATGGGGCCGGCTCAAGATAAATAATGAAACCGGGCACTTAAAGATTCAATATTCTTTTTTTTTTAAATGGAGTTACTCAGGCTAGGTTTAAAACATATATATATATATATANTTTGTTTATTTATTTTTTATGTGGTGCTGAGAATCGAACCCAGAGCCTCGCACGTGCTAGATGGGCACTGTACTGCTGAGCCACAACCCCAGCCCCACGTGGTTTATATTCTTTATGCCTACCAGTTGATTTAGCTTTGCCTGAATCATATTACCTGAGAGCAAGTGGTGATTTTCCTAATTCAAATTCAGAGTACTATTGCCACCAACAGGAGAAGTGGATGCTTGGTTGTAAAAATGACCCATATTTATTATGACCTATCAAATAGATCAATCATATTAGGTGATCATGTGATGTTATGACAATCTCTCTGGGTACAGTTCTTGGCAATTTATATTGAGTAGTGGAACATTTATCTTGAAAATTTGAATTATAGTTAAGAAAATATATTTTATATAAAAATATCGGTTTTTGTCTCTAGGTTATTTTGTGTTACAAACCTAAATTTGAGGCATATTGATAATTGATTTAAAGCACATATGTCATAAAATTCCAGGCAAATATCTTCTAGCTATTTTGCTTTAACACAATTATGAACACAAATGCTATGTGGTTAATGAAGTTGAAAGCCTGTACTCTTACATATATAGATAATCCAAACTATATTTTTGTTTTTTAATTTAAGATTATCTTCAAAATAAAAATATAAAATTGAAACATTCTAATAGTAAATTATCTTGACCTGTGCTATTCAATAGAGCTTTTTTTTTTAAATAATGGAAATTATATATATTCTGTGTTGTTCAACATGGTAGCCACTAGTCACTTCTAGCTATTAGGCATTTGAAGGGTGGCTAGTGCTGTTGAGGAACTGAATTTTTAATTTTATCCAAGTTTAGTAAGTTTATATTCAAGTCAGCACTTGTGGCTACTAGTTATTACTTGAACAGCAGAGCCCTGAATAGCATCATTGAATAAGAGAATAGATACAAAGTGCCTAACATGTTTTATAAAAAATGCATAAAAGATAGGAGTAGAGAGGTTTATACTTTTCTTCCTACGTAGGGTTGGATCTCTCTTAGCAGGCCAGAGCAATCTGAAACAGGCTTAGCTTTCTTAGCATGGCAGTCAAGACACTTCATGACATGTTTTCAATGTCCTTCTGCTACTACATTCCATAATTTAGATACATTAAAGTTCACATTTTTCTTTGCACCTGCCTTCATTCTGTATCAAGTGCATTCTTTCCTGATATTCATGAAATGTTTCAGATGAGCTCTTACTATTTTATTTTTTGGCACATGTATTGAACCCAGGAGCACTTAATCACTGAGCAACACCCCCAGCCCTTTTATATTTTATTTTGAGACATGTTCTTTCTAAGTTGCTTAGGGCTTTGTTAGGTTGCTGA
Source organism: Marmota marmota marmota (assembly GCF_001458135.2). Lineage (NCBI taxonomy): Eukaryota > Metazoa > Chordata > Mammalia > Rodentia > Sciuridae > Marmota > Marmota marmota. Next base: position 6,511,987 of record NW_026000078.1, on the reverse strand, counting down.
GGCTGGCTTTCAATTTGTGAGCCTCCTGCATCAGCCTCCTCAGTCCTTGGGATTACAGGCATGTGCCAGTGCACCAGGCTTCTTACTAATTTATTATCTTTTAAGTTGCAATTTATCATTTTCCCTGAGCCTAAACCCTGGTCAGTTATTTCTTTTCTCCTCTGTGCTTGTTGTCTATTTCTTATCAGAATCTATGCTTCACTGATGCTGTTTAGTTTTTGATCTCTTCCACTGGAATGGGAACTAACTTTTTGTAGGCTTGGCTCCAAGTAATCCCTTTATGAACACTTAGTTGGATAATTGAATGATGGATGAATGGATGGGTGGTTCTAAACCTTGTCACATTTATAATTTAAAAAACATTTTAAAATAAACTTTATTGAGATATAACTTACATTTAAGAAGATATACCTATTTTAAATAGTTTGATGAATTTGATGGATGTTATCATTTGTGAAATCATCGTCACTTCAAGATACAGAATATTTCTCTCTCTGTCTTTTTTTTAAGATGTCAATGGACTTTATTTATATGTGGTGCTGAGAATTGAACCCAGTGCCTCACACATGCTAGGTAAGCACTCTACTACTGAGCCACAACCCCAGTCCTAAAGATGAAACATTCATGAGGTTTGGGAAGTCACGGGTTGGGCTGTAAGGAAGTGGGAGATAGGTTTAAATACACAAAGAGAAGGTGATTTTAGAAAGCAACGAAATCTGGGTAGAAGTATTTGGGTTCGATTAACTGAAGAACAGAATGCCACGAGTGGTTTCTATAGCAGATGTCTCATGCAAGGTTAACCTTCTTTATCCATTTTCCAGATTCTGTTCTAGAGAAAACAACCAGTTCAAGTTCTTCTCAGTCAAGCCAAGAAGAAATAAAAGCAAGATTCCATCAATATTCTAGCCATAGGCATACAAATGATCCCAGACATATATTTATTCAAGTTTGCATCAAGCATAATTCCTAGAACACAATAAACAGTCAATAAATGAAAAGTGAGTAAGAAGTAAAGCAAGCTATTGTGTAATTAGCTTTTCTGTTTAACAAAATATGAAAATTATCCAGTATTAAAGAAGGAATTATTATATGTCTTCTAATTGAGTTCTCTGTCTGCTGCATGAATTGATTCTGGAACATCAGTCCAGGATGATGCATGATCTTTGACTTCTCTCTTTAGAGAGGTATTGCTCAAATCTCAAACATTAATTCATGAGTTCCAAAAGTCATTTATATTGTTTGCACATCAAGAGTTCTCACTGGGAGGGCAGAAAGGGTTGAGAATAGGTCCAGAGCTGGTGACAATTTCCATGGAAGTCTAGAACAGGGACCAGGGCATCCTTAGAAACTATGGAGTGTCATGTTAAATGCAGTGCAGGATATAAAGAAAAAGAAACAGGAGGTAGGAAAGCCATCTAGAAACTAGTTTTAATTATCTCGGAATGAGAACACAGAGCTGGTCTAAAGTTAATAGCAAGATGGTGAAAGATTCAGTAGGAATTAGATCGATGGGAAGGAGAGAACAGAAGAAAAGCAAGAATCAGTGATGACATCAAGGTATAACGCCTGGAAGACAAGTGGTGATGAAGCTTCTATGTGAATCAAGTAGGAATGGAATTTTTGTCACCCTATTTCAGCAGATCTGTTTGAGAAATATCAGTTCAATATCCAATATAACTGAAAAACAAGAAAACATCACAGAAATCCCATTGATAATGTGCTACAAAATATCTTAAAGTTATCCATCCTCATTTCTTTCTGGATATTCCATAGGAATAACTGCTGACCTGCATATCTTTCCTACCTCACTCAGACCTCCCACTATGCAGTACTAGACTCATTTTACACAAGTTCCCTTACCTCTCTTGATCTCTATCTCTTTCTCTTTTTATCTTTGAGTCACTGTTTCATTCCAAATCTATTTAGTCCCTTTTGTTTCTTCAAATAGCTTCCTTCCACATTCTCTAGTTTATAAAATACAGATTCGAAAGTCTGTATAGGCAAAGTAAAGTCTTTACAAAGTCTGTAAAGGGCAAAGTAGAAGCCTCAGAAGTCAGGGCAAGAGGCTGCAAATATTCTAAAGGAGCTAGGTGGGTCCAGTGATATGTTTAACAAGAGGCCAAAGTTGAAATCCATGGAATAAACAAAGAATATTACTCTCCCCAGCATAGTCAAGAGAGAGTAGAAGGCCAATAACAAATAACAAGTGGAAAAAACTTGAGTGGAAATATGAACAGGAATAAGAGTTAAAAGGTAGATAAAAATCAGTAAAAATAGGAGTAGTTTAGTTAAAAACAAGACTTGTTAGCTGGAAACTAGTGACCCCTGAGTACCTTGACCCTGGACAATCGGAACAAGTGATTTTTCTACCAAGGGTTATCAGTGTCTCTTTTAGTGAATAAGGATACAGAACTGCCTTTCTCAGGATTAACATTTCAGCTGTGCATGAATTCTTTGTATCTCAGTTTTCTCATCTATTTAATAAGATTAGTAATAGTTCACATTTTTATAGCAGTTTTATGAGAATTGAATGAAATGTGTAAAAAGAAAATCGTATCATGGTGCTTAGAACATAGTAAAACGTCAATAGATGTTAGCAATTACTATCATCATCACCACTGTCATTGCTATTCTTGTATCTGTGACCTTTCCCACTTGTCATCTCAAATGTTTCCTTTGCAGGGTCCACTGTGCCACCTCATAGTTTAGCACTGAGATATTCAAACTGAGAAGGTGGAAACGTGTGTGAAAATCTCCTCTTAGAATACATGGAATAAATCAATCTCTTGTGAATCCAAAGGAAAACAAAACAAAACAATTTCTACTGTTTATGGTGTGGCTTCATAAGGTCACAAAGTGCCCTTTGTGGATAAATATAACAATATCCCCAGACAGCTCCAATTATACATCACACCTATTTTTCAATATAAAACCAATGTATTAGCTATGGTCTATCTAAAAAAATACAATCCTCCCACTTTATAGCCAACATAGCAGTCACTGTAATTTAAATCTAGGTAGGAAGAGATCAAACCCGAGACTTGAACTTGGTCTCAAATTCATAAATTTGACCAGAATCGACCTGGAGAAATTACCTAACTTTTCAGAGTCTCTCAGTGACTAGACCTCACTCGAGGTAAAGATTAAAGTAGCTAATACATTTAAGAAACAATAACAAAAGGACAAAAAATAATCTGTAATATGCTTGGCAATATAGATTCATTTCTTCTACTTCTACCCTCTCATTCTGTTAACAGTGTAGACCTGTGTTGCCAATATGGTAGTCATATAGTTAGTAAGCACTTGAAATGTAGCTAGTCTGAAATGAGATTTCATGTAAGGATAAATTACACAATAGATTTCAGAGACAGAACAAAAAGAAAATGATGCAAAAAAATGTCTCATTAGTAACTTTATATTGATATATGATTAAATGATAATATTTGGGATAAGTAAAACATTAGTGCTGAAGGTATATAGCTCAGAGGTAGAATACTTGCCTAGCATGTGTGAAATCCTAGGTTAAATTCCCAGCACTGGAAAACAACAACAATAATCAAGATATATTAGTAAAATTATACTTGTCTCTTTACCTTTGTTAAATTTAAAATAACTTATGTGGACACATTACATTTCTATTGGACATGTTGGTTTCAACAATCAACCCAATGTGATTAAAGACAATTGCTAGGCAAATGAAAGTTCACAGTGGTCCTTTTTGTTCTAATAGCCTAAGTTGATGTGAACTTTGCCATCAGTACCTATTTGCCATCAGTACTTCAGTGTTCTCATCAGGTATTAGTTCAGAAAAAGACATAAACTCACAAAATAATTACATAAATAAATCAAATTATAACAAAACAATGAGAATATGTAAGGTATAAAAAAAGTGGCCTAGTCAGCTGATGAAATCAAAGCCTAAAGTGAAGAACAGAATAAGAAGGCATCTTTTGAGAAGCAGAGTAAGACGGGGTCTTAAAAGAATCACCCAAGCTAAGTCGGTAAGAGGTTCATGATAGCATTTCACTACGTGCTATTTCTTCCATACCGATACAGTAAGTGTAAGACAATTGTAAAAAATAGCAAACTATGATGAAATAATCAGAAACTAAAAACAACCACAAAGAAGAATTATCTGAATCTTGTGTTTTTGATTGCTGGGAAGGGCAAGGAAACACTAGCTTTAAGGACCAAAACATTTTCAAATAATATCAACCACATGACCAAGAAACACACCTTTAATATGTTTCCAGAAAAGTAATCAGAAATTCCTTGACTCTAATATTAATAAGTTATTTCAGAACTTGGGGTAAAGGATGGGGTTACATTTCTGCAGTCTCTCTCCTTGACCCACCCCATTTAAGAAGTCGATCAGCTCCCCTGGAGGAAAGAAGAGTCCATGTACCTGGTTGTAAATATAAAAATAACAAATTTAGTTAGAGCTGATTTTCTCGGCAGCTTACAACCAACATTTGAGTTACTATATATAATTTAGGCCACTCTAGGTAGTTGAATGTCTGTACAAGGAGAGGAATAAAAATTTAATCTGACCTCCAAAAAAATGAAAGGCGATTCATATACTAGAGAATAAAGAAAAAAAATCTTTTAAAATGCCAGAAGGAAAAAAAAATGTGTGATCAATAGTGCCAGATACTCTAGAGAAGATAAGGAGTAAGAAAAATCTTTTGATTTACCTTGAAAGTGGTTGTCAAAGACCTTGGAAATACTTGTTATAATAGGGTGTTGAGGCAGAAGCCATTTTCCTAGAGAATGGTGCAATGATTTTTTTTTTTTCTTTTTAAAGAAGGCAGGGGTTCAAAACACTCATTAGAGAAGTCTGAAAATGAAGGCAGGGAAAATGGGATAGTAGCTTAAATTGGGAAATGGATCAAGTAATGCACTTTTAAGACTGATCAATGTTTGATGACGGAGTGCACAGACATGAAGTGAAAAATGGAAAGGATAAATATGCTCACAAAGAAGGGTTAAGTGTCAGATTCAGTCGCTTGTATCTAAATTGTAATTTGGAAACACAGGATGCATTCCTAATAAAAAAAAAAAAACCCTCTCTTTTTTATTGGCTAAATGTTTTTTACTTAGTGCTGTGATGTTCTATGACTAAGATTATTGGATACATGTCTCCTTTATTCCTCACCTTCTAATCTCATTAATCTGCTGTGGTTAACTCTTGCTAACAGGAACCAATATAAGGATTGATTTTAGGCAATTTAAAATCTTCCTCAATATTAGTTCAGAACCACATCAGCAGAAAATCTACTTGTCCTGAATGGATTGCACTGGTCTACTCAAGTGATTTCAAAATTGGGAAGTTGGAAGATATTGAATTTTAAATATTAGATTATTTTATATTGGACTTTGGATCTAATATTAGATATTAAAGTGTAAAATCACATTGTTCTTATTGCTAGCCTTCTTTTTTATCTTGCTGCAGGATCAGTATTGTTTTAGGATAGTATTTGATGGCTCATGAGCCTACAGCATAAGAGAAAATATTTGCTTTATTGAGTAGTGGACAGCCCAAGCTTTTTAACAAATGTTGTCAGACTTTAGATGCAGCAATGGATTAACATCTGATGGCCAAATCATATTTCACCATCATGGCAAAAGAAATGTAAAACAAAAGCAAATGAAGAAAAATACAAAGCTTATCTAAAAACATAAGGAATACATTTGTAAGTCATCTGTGACCTTGTCTTCAAAAAGAAATAGTTCTCTGAGGAAGGTGCCCTGGTATAGTTGGGTGTGTTGATGCTATAACAAAGGCTACAAACAAACACAAAAGGAGAGGAGATATGAGGATTCATACTCTTAAGACCAAAGTGGGTTAGCATTATTTTTTGGCTATGTTCTTTTGACCTATATTAAGAATAATCATGCTATAATCCCAGCGGCTCAGGAGGCTGAGGCAGAAGGATCACAAGTTCAAAGTCAGCCTCAGCAAAATGAGAGGTGCTAGACAACTCAGTGAGACCCTGTCTCTAAATAAAATAGGGCTGGGGATGTGGCTCAGTGGTCGAGTGCCCCTGAGTTCAATTCCTGGTACAAAAAAAAAAAAAAAAGAAGAATTAGTATTGAGCAATACTTTAAAAAACTCTAAAATCAAAAAGAAAATGTGTATTTTTGGACCCTCAAATAAAAAACATGTTTGATTTTATTGAGTTATAAAATAAAGCCAAGTGTTGTCAGGAAAACACCTAATGCATTTGTCTTCAAAATAATAACTATGACAACAATAATAATGAAAGTTATTACTCAGGTACTAGGAAGGTTAGTAGTAACCTGGTTATCAACAATGAGTACCAAGTGGCAACCAGGTCCTGGGAACCAAAGAGATATTGGAGTAAGTGTGCTAATATGTGCTTGAAACCAAATAGGAAGTGATTTTTGTGATGAGTTTGAAATTATGGGGTAGAGCAATCTTAAATCTCTTTTACCTAAGACCTTAAAATTGTGGTGAAATTTGACTGGTAAATTTTATAATTTTATAATTCTTAGATACCCCAGTTGCATGAACAAGAAGGGAGAAAAGGCCTAAACTAAGGGCTTATCCAAAAATATCAGGTTTGGGGTGCAAAGGGGAGGACACTGATCCTAGGTAAGAAGAAAGTGAGAGGAACAGCTTCTAATAGAGAGGAGGAATTGTTGACTGTGTTTGTCCTTGGATTATATGGTACCCTATGGAAACCAGAAATCAAAGATGATCTTCGCAAAACTTGAATAGAGTAGGATTTCTTAAAGGAATTTCAGAGGATTATTAGCCCTATTGGTACTCTCCATCATAAGGTGTCACAACAGGATTCTGTATTAAAAATGAGAAGTCGTGTAGCAAGGAACTTATCTCAATATAGCCAAGTATTTCTCAAACTTTCTTGACAATTAAATCATTTCTCATGTAATAATGATTAAAATGACATTGAACTGGTCGTTGCATGGAATAGGCTTTGGGACACAACTGGGATAGACACAATGAAGAAGAGAGCAGAAAGGAGACTATTAGGTGAGTTGAAGAAAATATTGAACACCGACTTTTGTTACATCATTCTTTAAAATGTCTTATTTTTTATACACTTTATAATGGGCAAAATTATTAGTGCTGTAGAACATTCATTCCGTTTTTATATAAAAAAGCACATATACATTGAGAGTGGATGCCCTCATTTTTTACTGAGGCTGTGAACATCTAACACGTTGGGAGACAATGGGGACAGAAAGGAGACCAGTTTTTGCGCGGATGTTCCCTACCAGAATGCAACCCTAATCTAGATAACTTGGAAGCTGCTTCCCATTCCTGCTTTGTTTCTTTTGGTCTTTGTCCAGGATTAATTTTAGCCTCCTATTGTACCACTCTTTGCCACGGAGAGCTGTTTGTGGTAAGCATCAATAGCAGCTGAACAATGACACACAAAGTCTTTAAAGATAATGGAAATTCTTGCCCTGCAGAGTAAACATTATATGTTATTTTTATTGCTATTAAATTTTTAAAAGAAATAAATATACCAATAATTTGTTCATATACAGGTCTTCTGTATAGAAATAAAAAATCATTTTCTTTCTAATATCAATATCTACTTGGAGTCTAATATAGGATTTTTATAAGCCAGGAAGAAAAAAGTACTGATCTCAAAAAGCCCTGACTTTAGTTAGGGGAAAAAAAATAAGAAAAGAAAAGAAGAGAAAATCCATTCAGTCATTGCAGTTATTTGGATTTATAAAATCCCTTTCCCCCAAAGCCCTTACAATTCTCTCTAAATAAGTTTGCTGACGTACATTTTAAAAATACATCTGGATTTGTAAGAATATTAAAAACCTTGAAATATCCAATTGTGCTTAAATTCATAAAATTTTAATGTTGAATTTGACTGCAGGGTCTTAAAAAATGTGAAAGTAAAAGGCAAAATTTGTTAATTTTTTTTTAAATTTTTTATTGTTGGTTGTTCAAAACATTACATAGTTCTTGACATATCATATTCCACACTTTGATTCAAGTGGGTTATGAACTCCCACCTTCACCCCATACACAGATTGCAGAATCACATCAGTTACACATCCATTGATTTACATATTGCCATACTAGTGTCTGTTGTGCTCCGCTGCCTTTCCCATCCTCCACCCTCCCCCCT
>NW_026000078.1:6459631-6500611 GCF_001458135.2 Marmota marmota marmota | reverse complement strand
CGGACCGAGAAGCAGTTTCCGTGGGCTCCTAGCCCTGGGCCAGGGCAGTTCCGGGAGCCGGAACTCGGCCGCACTGTGCTCGGTGTAAGCTCCGATAAGAGTAGGCTCCAAGAAGCAGTCCCCGCGGGCTCAGTTCCGGGAGCTGGAATTTGGCCGCTTAGTGCTTGGTATATGCTCTGATAGGAGCAGGGTCCAAGAAGCAGCCTCCGCAGGCTCCCCAGCCCTGGGCCAGGGCGGTTCCGGGAGCCGGAACTCGGCCGCCCCGCGCTCGGTGTTCGCTCCGATAAGATCAGGTTCTAAGAAGCCCCCAGGCACTGAACCCTAGCAATCTGTCTGCAAGCCGCAGGCGAATGGCAGCCTGAAATTACCTGTTCTATGGCTGAATGAGCTGCTGCGGTCAGTCGAAAACAGGGATGGTGGCGTCAGCTTTCCAACATGGTGGCTGCTGGCCTCCTCTGTGGTCTGACCGGTGTGGAGAACCGAGATGGACCGCTTCCTTCCCCCGTCTCAAACCCAGAATTCAGCCCTGAGTACGGTGCTTGCACGGCTGGCAGAAACTGCAGCGCTGTATCCCTGCATCGCTCTGTTAATTTTTTTGAGACACTAATATTGCTCCCAAATTAAAAAGAAGTGACGAGATATTTGCTTGGTGTGAGAGCCCTCCAAAAGGACTACCACATATAATTCCAAATATCACAAAAGACCTAATTTAAATGTTCTTCTAGTTGCCAGCAACCATCAAGTTTATTATTCTCAGCTAAATAAATAGCTGTCCATCATAACAACCATTTGGAATTGGGGCCATGGACTCAAAGCCTTTATGGCCCAGGCCAGCATTCTGTGTATCAAAAGAATGGAGTGCTGGTGTCTGAGTGGACTGCAAAATTTGGGCACCGGATGGAAGAACAGGTGCCACTCAGCCCCAGCTGATTGCTGCCATGGAGGAGTTCCCATCCAGCACTGCCCAGTTCTCTCACTTTTCAAAAAAAGTGGAAAATTCACAAGTTAGGTGATCTCTGAGTATTTCAAAATTGACATTGCATGAGACACACCAACAATATTTAAAGTCAAACATCAAACTGAAAGTGTGCAACTTCTGTTGTAGCAACGAGTATTCTTTTAGTGATCAGTAACTTTGTTTAATTATCTTTGGAAAATCAGACTGAGTTTTTGAGGCAGACATGCTTTTGGTTTGCATTCTTGTTTTGCCACTGAAGAGTTCTATAACTTGGCACAAGTTAGCTGTCCTCTCCAGACTTCATTTCTTTAGCTTGTTACACAGAAGAAAATGGTAGTGGCCTTGAAGCACTGTTGTGATGATTAAATAACATAAACAAACAGCCAAGGTTCCCTTCAAAAATTTGCTGCTTGTTTTCTTTAGCTTTCCTGCCAATGGTGGAAATAATGGGGATTGTGTATGAGTGTGGGGGTGTGCATGTCTGCAGGCTTTGAAAAGTCACAGTGGGTTTTGTGTGAAGGCCAGATATATAAAGTGTAGAGAACATAAACTAAGGTAGATCATTTTAGTCTGATACTAACTTATTGCATGCTTTTTAAGCTACTTAACATCTCTGGGCCTGAGTTCCTTATCTGTACATTCATGAAGTGAGCATAGCGATATTCCTCATCCTAAAATCATTTTGAGACACTCATGTAGTGGGCACTGGTCAGATTGCCTGGATTTGAATCTTGAAATATTGGAATTTAACTTTCCCAGGTATCAGTTTCCCCATCTGTGAAGTGGGAATAAGATTACCTACATTACAGGATTCTTATAAGAAAAATATAAGACACGTAAACCCCTTAAATAGTGTCTAGAACATAAAAGTGCTTAATAAATAATAGCTATTTCCAGTTCATAGAATCTAATACATCACTGTTTATAAGAAGTATCAATATATGCACCCCTAAAGGAAAAATATGCTTCAAATTAAATTGTGATAAATGTTTTTAGTATTTTTTAGACTTAATTTTTTGTAGTCTTTTGACATAAGTATATATTTATACCAGACACCATTCTTGCAAGAAAGATATCCATTTAATTGGTTAGATTGACTTTGCATCTTTGAATTATCTACATCAGCTCTTTTCTACCCAATATCATCTGGGAAATAGGTAATATATGATTGCCTCTTTCTCTCTTCATGCTCCTTCTTCTTCTCCCAGTTAAACAAACAAACAAAAAAGACCTTTTAATTTCAAAAATTCTCCAAGAGAAAACAGTATACTGTTCTATAACCCAAGGCAGCACCACCCACACTTACACAAAATCCAAGGCGAGGCTCTCAAGGAAGTTCTTTGCATGCATCACCTGCAGGATTTTTCTCCCAAACAGCTAACATGCAAGTTTTGATGCTTAAGTTCCCTTGATCTTACTACAAGATGCTAGGAGAAGGGTTTCAGGCAAGAATCAAGACTCATATTTCTTTCCCAAATGCCTTGATATGGTTTGTTTTTCAATATCAAGGGGCTGCCCTTGTTCAATCATACCAACAGCAACTTGAGCCAGGCATGTGTGTGAGCAGTAATGACACCCATGTCACAACTGCCACTTGGCAGCAGTGGTGGCTCATCACCACTGGCAAAAGAAATTTTTTTTCTTAGGAAGATGTATCCTAATGCCATGATGTTAAAATGAGGAGGAAAAGTGCAATTTAGGATTGGTGCAATAGAATCTGATCATAAAATAAAACTCAGAGGATACAAGATCCTGATTTCTCCTTCAATGACTTTAACTTTATTTCTGAAAAATGTTGGCAAAACGAGTTCTTGGGTGACACATTCTCTGCTATGTAACAACTGAGGATGTCTTCTCATAAGAAAAACAACTCATGATATCCTACCAGAAATATTAGAGTTATTCTGTTTTCAGGCTTATGATAATGAGGATGAGAACTAAGAAATAAGGTAGCTTTCATTCCTTTTGAAGTGACTCGACTTTTCTGCTTTGAGGCAAGGAATTCATCACTGCCTGCTATAATTTAAAAATCATAACAAGACAGAATTTGTGCCATTTAACCTGATTACTAATTTACCTAGGACGTAACACACTCAAATGCTTTGGGGTTTGTTCATCCCCCAAATTTTAAAATACATTTTATTATATCTTTAATGATGAATTTTGATCCATTTATTGAGTTTATAGGTTTTATCTTCATGAGTAACCTCTATGACCATTATATTCTGAATCATTTTTTAAATCTGTGATTTCATTTTCTCAGTATTCTGCTCTGGATGATTTGATTATCTACAATGTCAAGTCTGCTTTTTACTACTTTAAAATAAGATTTTTCTTTCACTTATTGTCATTTTCATTATGTAGCATGCTCTTCTTCTCCAGGTCTGCTTTTGCTCAATAAAGACAATGACCTCTCTTATTTCATTAGGAATAAAATGTAGGTAATTTCTAAAAACATGTCTTCTAATTCATGACATAGATCAGACTTTCTTCTAAACACTTTTAACCTGACTGCTGTATTGCAGAATTGTTGCTATTGTTTTTCAACCCTGAGATTGATGTGTTGATATTTTCATCCTGGAAGTTAGGATTTTTCTTGGACGTCTTGAACAGCAGCAATTGTAGTTTTTGGGAAAGAGGGATTTATTAGAGAAATGATCCTGCCATCTTTCATTTCAACCACTGCTCTCAAGTTTCAGAGCACACAAGAATTATCACCCGGGGAGATTTATAAGAATGCAGATTCTAGGGCCAGTTCCCAGGGTTTTTGATTTAGTATAACTGCAGTGGGGTGCTCAGATCCATCATTTAATAAGTGTTTAATATGAAATTTTCAAACTTACACAAAAGTAGAAAAATAGCATTGTGGACTTTTATGAATCTGTCATCCAGAGTCAGTAATTATTGATCAATAATTTGTTTATCTCTATTTTTTCACCACTGCCTTTTTTTAAAAAAAATATTTTGCTAGCATATTTTAAATGATATCTCACATGTCATACCATTAACTCTTAAATATACAAAACACATGCCTATGTAATGAGAATTATTTTTTGCATAACTACAAATGACATTGTCACATATCACAAATTTAAAAATTATTCCTAAGATCTCACAATGCAATCCTATTCACATTTTTCTTAGTGATTCAAGTGCCAAACATCAGCAAATTAGATGTGCATACATGTGTCTTGTCTGAATGCTGCTTACATTGGAACAAATATTGTACACACAATAGGTGTGAGTGTATGTGTGTGTGTGTGTGTGTGTGTGTTACTAGAGTACTCTTCCACTTTACCACTGAGCTATAATCCTCAGTCCTGTCTTAAATTTTTCATTTATTTATTTTTTTAAATTTCAAAATAGATTCTTGCTAAGTTTCCCAGGATGGCCTGGAACTTGTGATCCTTCTGCTTCAGCCTCTGGGTAGCAGGGATTATAACAAGATCTAATGCGCTTGGCTTGGAGGAGAGCTATTCTTAAAATGTGTCCTCTAGGTCTTACGTGAAATATTGGCTGAGATCCCTTCCATAATGAAGCTTTTTCTTCTAAGTACATGAAAACAATTCTTATATTCCAGCACTGCAGGAGATGGATATAGGCCAGTTAAAGATATGAGTCAGGGAACAACATCCAGGATTGAAAAAGGAATTCTCAGTTCAGATTTTTTTTTTTATAGCAGCAAGGATGCTTACTATAAACCCATAACAGAATTCAGTGAAATAGTAGAGAGACCTGACATAAAGTAAACTCTCAATAAATAATAAAATTTGTTACTATAATTACTTATTGGGACCCAGAATCAAGTTTGCAGGCCTGGTTAATGACTGAAATCGAAAGAAAAAACTAATTGGCATTTACATGTGTTTTGCAATTTAATGCAGAGTTCCCCAGCAGGTGACAAAGGGCAAGTGCCGAATGGAGAAGTGAGAGATTGGCATGACAGCATAGAACAATGCAGGGTCAGGGAGGACAACATGAAGATATTTCTCTGTTGCTCATACTGGCCCAGTGGTATTTTGAGCACAATAGAGACCCAAGTTAAGTTCCCATTAAGGGCTGAGGCTGTAGCTCAGTGGCAGAGCACTTGCTTAGCATGCGTGAGGCAATGGGTTCAGTCCTCAGCACCACATAAAAATAAACAAATAAAATAAAGGCATTCTGTCAAATCTACAACTACAAAAAATTAAATTTTAAAAAAAGTTCCCATTAATTTTTGTATCTACTTTCTCCTTAAGCGTCCTCCTTATTTTCACAGATATTTAAAATGGAATAAAGAAGACAGAATGCTCTTGTTAATTAACAAAATGTGCTTTTTAAGTACTGTATGAGGCATTAACTATACAAAAATAAATTAGATGAAATTAATGCCATCCAGGAGTTCATGGTCCAGTAGGAAGGTCAGACAAGTGAGAATTTGAAAAACAATGAAAATTTATAAAGCAAATGTGAGAAATCTAAAGAGGGTCCCAGTGACATAAAATAGGAGATGCCTAGTTTGGCCTGAGAACAAGTAGGGTGATGATATAATGTACCATCTGATTCTCTGAGAGAGAAGATGGTATTATTAATACTTATAGAGAGAACAGGTGTAAACTAAGACCATCCTTAACAATCCAGGATATATGACCACCTAGAGTATACCAAAGACCATTTTTATAAGTCAGGTGACATATGAGTTCTGAAGGGAGAGACTGCATTTGGCATGAAAAGGATGTCTTAAGCACAGAAAGAACTGTATAACTGAGGGAGGTGTCAGGACCCTGAGAGTGTATGGATCTGAGAAATAGTTTAAAAATAGAATGATCCTGACTGAAGGACACAGCAAAGGCAACGCTGACAGAGAAATCTAGAGTTGGGGACATGAAATAATTGGCGATGCCATTCATCAAGACAGGCAATCAGTTGAGGTTTTATGAATATTCAATGACTTCTCTTTTAAAGTATTGATACCGAATTGCTAGGCAATATGAGGTCCATCATCAGGTATGTGAATCCTGTGTTTAACAGTGAATTCAGTCAAATTTATGAAAGACTACAAAATGGGAAGATCAGAAGGTCAAGGATGGAACCTGGGTAATAACTCTTATGGGTCAGAAAAGAAAGTAAAAGAGACAGAGAGAGAGATGAGCCAAAGCGGTAAGAAGAAAATAGGGAGAGACTGGATCAAGGGGATAGGAAGCTTAAGGAGAGCAAAAATAGTCAACTGGGGCAGATACTGTAGTACAGTGAAGAAAAGATGGTAGAATACTTGTTGAATTAATCATCCAGTGGCCCCTTTTGAGACTAAAATTGAATACTTAATGCAATACTATTTGAAAAAATTTTGAATCTCGACTCTGTCAACTCTAATATTAGCTGGCTTTTTCTGTTTTGTATCAGTGATATACTTTATACATATATATCTACTGAAAATGCATTCATAGTAATAGCTACAATTTATTAGATGCCTATGATATCCTTGGTCCTTTATATAAATTGTTCATTTATGAACAGTCTTGCATAATCCACAGTATCAGTTCCAATTTAAAGATGGCAAAACAGAATGTTTCCACAAATGTAATTTAAAGAAGAGGGAACCGAAACCAAATCTGGAAGATATCAAGGTCTGTTTTCATCCTGTTGTAGATGGACACAATATCTTTATTTACTTATTTTTATGTGGTGCTGAGGATCAAACCCAGTGTCTCACACATGGTAGGCAGGTGCTCTACCACTGAGCTACAGCTACAGCCCCTCTCTTCTGGTATTAATTGCATAAGCTGAAAGCCATCAAAGGCAGCTTCATTATAGCACAGGAATACCAATAACAATCAGCAAGAGTATCTGTTATTTCCAACCCATGAAAGAAGCTAGATTACTTAATCCACCACAGAAGCAAGATAACATGAACCAAAGTGAAGAAGGAATATCCTCAACAAACAAAAAGTGTAGACCAAAGATGCAGGTAAGAAAGCTTAAAATAATCACATCAAGAGGGAACTACAAGAAAAGAAACAAAGTTGCATGAGATCTGCAGGAATAACAAAGTGACATAACTTGCTCCACTTAGTCCTACTTTACAAATATGAAAGCACAGATTCCTCTTGCACATTCCAACCAACAATAATGTATTTAAACAACCACTTCCTGACATTGAAAATGGAACTGTGTAAAATCCTGGGGATGATTTTAATTAAAAGGTATTTTCAGAAGCAAACATGAATGGGATTTTCAAAAGAGCAAGTAAAAATCAGATTCTGCGTGTTACAAAGACTACACTTACTGGGTGCACTTAGTCTGATATTATTTTGGGTGAAAGCACTTCTGCTTTACATTTGGCCAGCTCATTTTATATGTTAGAACACCCTGAACTTCAGATGAACTCAGACCCATCACACATTGTGTTTTAAGGTAATGCTACAAAAAATGGTGAATAGATGATACCAACAAAAGTCTAAAGAAAAAGCTGGGGGAGTCCAAATGAGTCATTGAACAATGGCAAGTTCTCTCTAAACTGAAAAAAAAAAAAAAACCCTTCATCAAACACTATATTTAGCCATCATGTTCTCATTTCTTTTAAAAATGTGTCCCTTTACTGTCTGGCAAAGGGGTTATTATTGATTCACTGGTAACAGGACATATGTTTGGGGCCATTGGTTGGTGGGGTGCCAGAGGAGGTGGAGTAATAGGTGGGGAGGTATTTCATTCCTCTCCATTCATACTCTGAACTGGCCCTGTCTTGGTTAGACATATGGCAGTGAACAGGCAGGCAGCCTGTAGGCATAGGAAACTGCTTCTTGTGGCAATACCTTGGGGATGCAACATGGAACTTTGGCAGTATTCTTACTATACTGTAGCCCCGGGGTTCTCACAAGTTGGTTGAGTTAGAATCACAGGTGGAGTCATTATTAAAAATTAAAGTTCTTAATTAAAAATTAAAGGTTGTACCTAAGGCTACCCAGTTTAAACCTATGGGGGTGGGCCCCCAGCATCCCTGCCATCCTCAGAGTCCACCATTGATCAGATCCATACCACAAATGCAGAACCACTGCTCTGGCCATCAGGATTCCCTCCTCGGCCAGGCCCCTGACTACCTGCTGCATGGCAGATGGTGCTGGCGACATGGGCTCCTCTCTGGTAGCCCGTGTCCTGGCTGCTGCTGCTGGTCTCATTGACTCTTTCATTTCAGAATGTTGTGTCTATTTTTCTCTTGGAAACAAAGCAAAACTAAAGCTAAAACCAATCTACTTTGAAAATCACGAAAATAGAGACACTTGGAAAATACACACAAGAAAACAAATCATGTATTATTGCACCATTCCAAGATAGCTACTTTTAATGCTGTAGTAAATTACTTTCACTGTATATTCAAACAGTTATAGCCATGCTTTCATGTAATATTATATCCTATTAAAAAGAGTTAACTTTTATTGAGTGCTATGTGCCTGTGCTAAGGATTTTATATTCATTATTTAATTTAATCCACACATCACAATATCTCTATCAGGAATGTGCAATTATGCCTCATTATATACTATTATACATCAAGAAACTGAAGCTAAGACCAGTCATACTAGATAGTGACCAATCGTTGGTTTGAGCCCAAGAACACCATGTTTTTTTTCCCCTCTAATATTCAACATATGCAACTTTCCAAGGTACTGAAATCATTTTATAAATTATATTTATAAGGCCATATACTATTCCAGTTTTGAACTCTACCGTTCGTTTACCTACTGCTTATAATTCAAAAGGGGATTATAAATTGTTATAATTTTACAAGGAATATCTATGTGAATTTAGCTTTGTGTTTCCAATTACTTCCTAAGGAGAAATTCCTAGAAAGTGAATCAACATGTCAAAGGGTATAAATATTTTGAAAATGCTATTCTTGATACACATTGTCAAATTCCTTTTAACAAACAATTTAGAAATTTCTTCACACTTTTTCAATCTACCCTGACCAAAATGTTTAGGTAGCCATTACACATTTTTCCCTATTGTGAATAACTGCAAAGTGACCATATTTGTGCATTTATCTTAGGTGACATTTTTTATTGTTTCTTTAAGTAAAAATCCTAAAGATGGAATTGCTGGATCAATGAGTACAAACATTTTAAAAGCTATTAATACTTAATGGTATTTCTAAATTGTCTGCTAGAAAGGTCACATTTATAATCCCACCAGCAGAAATGTGAGTGACCCTTTCCTCATATAAGCAGGAAACACCTTGTTTCTATCTGCATTTTAAGAATAAATAAAATAGAACAGCTTCTAATATGTTATCAATTCATTGCTTTCCTCTTTTTGCCTTCATTAAAAAATTTTTTTGGTTGCAATTCCTTTCTTATTATTAATTCAAAATAGTTCTTTATATTAAGGTGTATCAACTCAGCCATATATGTTGTAAAATGCCTCTAGTTTATCATGTGCATACTGCTCATAAGCATTTTTGATGTAAAAGAGATTAAATTTTAATATGGTCATGTCTGTAAGTATTTCCCTTTCTGGTGTCTACCTTAGGTTTTAGGTAGAATTTAGAAAATACATTCTCACCCCACCAAATATAAATATTCATTTATTTTTTTTCTTTCAAGGTTATATTTGGCATCATTTAATCTTTAATTCATTTGGAACATTTTGGGGTAGGGCACAACATAAAATTCCCTTTACCTTTCTTCTATACTTCATGTAGTTAATCAATTAAGTCAGCAATATTTCTTGAATAATTCATTTTTTTTCCTCTGTGAAATGTTACCCTTTTACATATATATTAAAAAATCACACACACAGAGAAAAATATGACTTGCTTATTCATATATACACACGTATATGGGCAGGGATACATCTACATGCACACACATGTAAACACATTCCTATATATATGCATACCTATATATGTACATATATACACATACATATGAAACACTTTAAAATATTTCTCCAGGTGTAATTATTAAGCTAACTTATTGATTGATCCATCTGATCTTTCACTAAGTCAATTCATATTTAGAGTAGATTATATGGGCAAGCACATCATTAGATGCATATGTTTTCAATTTTATTGTATTTTTAGGGAAGAGGTTCTAACATTTCATGAGAGATTCTACTTTGCTCTAATCTCTATAGCACGATGGGCTCTCCTCCTTATGAGGCACTTAATCAACTCCCCTGTAAACAGACATGTTTTTATTTAATTTTAGTTTTTTGGTTTGTGTTGATTTAAAGAAGATAAACTATTTGCTTATAAGGATTTTGCCTTTACATTGCTTGGCAAATGTATCCTTATAAACACAATACCCTTTTGAGGAAAATTTACTTTTAAAAAAAAGAGGCATAAATTATTTACACTAGTTTTGAAAATGGGGCAGATTCACAGAAAATAAATGACGGATTGAAGGTCATATGGATAATCAGCAACCATGTTAGAATCAGGGTCCAGGTCCTTTAGTTGTCCCTGTACCATCACCATACTGTTTTTTCCTAGCATTACATTTGACTCTTCTAAATAGGCTGCTTACCAAAAAACTTAACATAAAGGTAGGGTTGTTAAGGTGCATGAATCCCAAGTGGATGTGCTATTGAATCATGGAGGAACTCTCAGTAGATTGTGAAATACTTCTGTTCTATATTTCATATGTATGTGCTTAAGCTTTATGTGTCTGGTTGGCTAAGTTATTAGTAGTATAGGAGAACTAAATTCACAACCGAAAAATTAAACACATATGGTAAAGAGACAGTTGCCTGCTGAAGTAAACAGAACTGTTTAGGATGGTTTTATCATATGTTGAGGTCAAAACTTTTTCAGTGGAAACATATTTGAAATTATAATTGTTTTCAGTGGGAAAATATGATTTCATATGAAAATATTCCTTGCTTTACTGCTCAAATCAATGTATAAAGATCAATTAATGTAAAAATCAATTGAATGTAAATCTATTCCTTTGGTAAATTACATGATAATATATGTGCTAGGGAATCTATTAAGGAGACTGTGCAATGAGCATTCAATGAAACTCTCTGAGGGCTTCCTCTATTCCAGGCTCTACTGCAGTATTCATCCTGTGAGAACCAACAAGACACACTATCCCTCCTTTGAGTAATTTACAGTCTCTTAGGAAAGAAATATGTGAAGAAACTAGAACTGAGGTAGGTACAACAACAAGTAGCACCTGGGCCAGGGATGAGGTAGGACTCTTCTAAAGATGTGACCTGCACTTTGAGGCTGAAAAGATGAGAATAAAGAAGCTTGGGGGTAGAGAGGGGATGGGAAGGAACATTCCAAGTAGAGAAACTTGGTGAAGACAAGGAGCCAGGGGAGGATTTCATGTTTCACCTTAGCTTAACTTTATGAAGTTTTGTAATTACGATCTAATTCTCTATAACATGAGCTGAAGGGAGACAGGTAGTAGAGAGAGGGCTTTACAAAACATTGGTTGCGGTTCACCCTGATGGATCACTGACAGGAAGAAGTCAAGGAGGAGCTGCATGTAAATATATATATATATATATATACACACACACACACACACACATAGGAGATTCCTAAGAGCAAGGCTCTGGAGAAGGAAAGAGGAGAGAAATCCAGCACAGAGGGTGAAAACATCCAACCCCTCCATTGTAAAAGCAGTAAAGGAAGAAATAGAATATTTGGAGTTTTTATGTTTGAGGTAGAAAGCTGAAAGAATCAGCATCTCGGTTGGTGTGTGTTTTCTCACCAAGGTAGACAGACAGGAATGAAGAGAAGGAAGAGAAGTTTAGAGGAACGCAAAGTTTCTGAAATAACTGATAGGAAAAACAATTGACTAGAGAAGATCATAATTTATTACAGCAAGGTCACTTTTGTGTACACTTGTATTTTATGAAACTTGATGTTTGTTCATGAAATCATCCGAGAAATTAGGGAAAGGGGAAACCATGACAGAAAATCCTTGAAACTTGATTCAAACTAGACTTCAATCAAAACAACCCAATAAAATTGAATGTATAATATTTCAATAGAGTGGATGGATTAAACTTTCTCCAAATGTAAACATTTCTTGACTTCCATTCATTACCAATATTTTGCATTTGTTTCTTATTTATCAACATCTACTTATTGCTCGGTCCCTTGTAATAGAAACTGAAGTTTCCAAGGATAAAGATAATTTAATTGAAAAAAAAATTAGCCTCATTCTCTCTTCCTCTACTACCATTCCTCTGTATATGACATCTTTGAAATCCTCTTCCATATGCTATCTTGAAACACCTTAATTGGCTCTTTCTCTTTTTAAATTTTTATTTATTTTTAGTACCAAGGATTGAACTCAGGGGCACTTAACCACGGAGGCATATCCCCAGCCCCTTTTTGTGTTTTATTTAGAGACAGGGTCTCACTGAGTTGCTTAGGGCCTCGCAAAGTTGCTGAGGCTGGCTTTGAACTCTCAATCCTCCTGCCTCAGCCTCCCAAACCCAAGGGATTACAGATGTGTGCTACTGTGCCTGGCCTTTCATTGACTCTTAGGACACAATTATCATATTTATATGATCCTCTTCATGCTCTACCATAAATGTTGGCATATCTCAGAGTTGTGATTTTAGACTCATTCTCTTTCTCCCTATAATTTCACAGTATTTATGTCATATATTTCTTGGCTTCAATTTATATTTCAATGTAGATGCCTTTCAAATGTACAACCCCAAACCTGACCTTTCCACTGTACTATGGTCTTCATTTTCCATTTCCCAGCTGGACAACCTCGTCCGAATGTACCTACCATGAAGGCTCCAACCCCTACTTTATCATTTTACTATTTCTTAATTTGTGTCATCTTCCTTCAAATCTCTTAGATTTCCATTTTTCAAAATCAATTATTTTCTCCTTCTTTTCTCTTGGGGGCTTATTTATCTATCTTACCCCATTGAATCTAATTTTTATAGCATCATTTATCCTTCTGTACCCTATTTCAGTTTCTCAAAAACATTGATTTGGATAATTGTAGCAATCTTTATAATACTGTTCCTCCGTCCTTCCTTCTTTCATTTCCTCCTCGATTATTTTCAGAGTGATCTTCTCAAATTACAGGTATGATTATGTTACTCCTATGTTCAAAATTCTCCCATATGTGAGAGCTGCCTTTGTTAAGCTCTTCATAGATGCCAGTTTTCAAAGCTTATCTTATATTACCTGATACTATTTATCCTCCTCTGCATTGTTGTAACCTAAGAGAGAAGTACTGCCCCCATTGTATGACTGGGAACACTGCACATAATAGAGCCCAATGATAGCCTGGCTGTATCTCTGCTTCTAACAATTACCTTCCCACCTACATAATAAAGGTCAAACTCCCTTGCTTCATAGTCAAGATCCTCAGTATGTATTGTAAATATACACTTTCACCCTTCAGAATTACCATCACCCATCCAACTTTAAATGAGTTTTGCTGCATTTCTGGCAAGGATGACAAGCTGTGGAAAGTTTTTAAGGTGCCAGTGTCTCAAAGAATCTGCAGTCGTTAACCAAGGGCCATGTAACTCTTGTATTCTGTGCTGTATCTGATTAACAAATTATTAATGAACTGGCTATACACCTTAGGCCATTTTTTTTTTAAATTAGTGTATTACCTCTACCTCCTCCCTTTTTTGGTTGTGGAAAGAAGATATTTAAAAGGATGGTAAATAATTTATCGTAATACTTTATTTTAAGCCATAAATACATTATGCACAGTTAGTTGCTACACAGCCTCCATAACTAGTGCATTTTTTCTTTTCATAAATGAATATATCTGTTGTTCCTTGGTATGTATAGGTATTCTATATATGCAGGAGAAGGCAGTCTTCAAAATGCCTCAGAAAACCACATACTGCTGTAAATAGTTCTACAACCTTGAATGTGATTTTAAAAAGTTTTTATAAGTGTATAAATATTCTTGTACCCTGTGTGATGGATACAGTATTTAGTGTTATTTGAATATCCCAAATCTCTGTTGCTTTTAAAAGTATAGTAACATTTTTCATACATTTAGATGCTGTGGTTTACACTTTTCTTTACAAAATCTTTGGAACTGAACTAAAGGAGATCATGGACTTCACAATGCATAACATCAATACCAGGAATTAATGTTTTATCTCTAAGCCCCTCAATGCAAAGAAACCCACTACCAGTGGGAAAATACAGCACATTTACAAGTGTATTTAGTTTGCTGATATATTCACCCCGAGGAAGTAACTTTATAATTCATTTCTCTATTCTTACTTCCACCTATTAATTATACAGTCCCATTTGCTCCTCTAAATGTATACCTACAACAACTATTCATACAATGCCTCTGCATAATCTATAGAACATCGGATATAAATTACAGAAGGACAGTGAGTGAGAAGCATGCAATCCTCCATGGTGTTCATTAATAGGTGTTTGGGACAAGATACTGTCAGCTTCAGTTTACTAATTTTTCCTTGGATGGTTCCTATTTCTTCAGCAGAAGGCTTAGCCATCGCTGGAGTAGCTCATCACTGGTGGCAGGAGTGAAATGACTTGCTTGTCAGACATGCTACAAAGCATAAGGTTGTGACTGAGCGACACAAATGAGGTCCTCAGGTTTAATCATTTGGTGAGTAGAAGAAAATTGCCACACTGCATTAGGGTGCTCCCCCTTACACCTTCAGCCACTTCCGCACCACTGAGTATCCATCGTTTTCCCATGACATCTGGATAATTAAGGAATTAACATTTAGGGATGGCTTCTGGATGAATTTAGATATGGAAGCTAAAATATAAATAGCTCCTACAGCCTTATACACCTGCTTAAGGGAATTTGCAACAAACACTTTCACAAATGACAAAGTGACTACAGGTCTCCTACAGTCTCTTCATAGTCTCTTTGATGTGTTTCCCTCTTTTTGGAGGAAAGGCTGACTTTTATTCTTCATTGTTAATTCTATTGCTAATTCCACAGGGTGAGGGTGAGCAGAGCCACATATCCAGATGAAAAAGAGAACAAAGGCAAAGACAACAAATGAAGTCTCTTCTCCTATTTGGAATCTTTGAAATGTACTGCTGAGATTGTCTGCAATTGTGAGCATTATTGATTCTACACCTGTGGATTCCATGCAAAAGTCAAATTTCTAAAATAACCACAATTTTATGGTTGATCATAAAGCTCTCTTTGTTTTCAACAATTTTTGACCTGTTTCTATGCTGCCAATGTGTGTACTGCCATTTTTAATAAGCTTGAGAGTTGGTGGATTAACACTGAATGTCAAGTACCACAATTAGAATTGCTGACTGTATGCAGAAATGGTATTTTAATATATTAAAAACTGCCTTACTCTTACCATAAAATTCTGCACTCAACTCTTTTTTATTTGATCATGTTTTTTCATGCACCTTTCAACTCTCAATAGCCCTTGTGTGAATACAAACCTTCGAAAAGAAGAAGGTTAACATAAATAAAAAATGACAATTGTAAATGGAAACTAATTTCCTTTTACTTTTAGAAGAGAACATATTAGACTGTTTAGTAGTTTCTTTTTCCTATGATACATCATCAACACCATGTGATCCAAAATGTATGAACTAGCAAATTCAAATGCTGGACCACAACATGCTGGACGACAAAGGATTGCATGCTTTTCATCACTGACTTTCTGTAATTTATATCTAATTTTTCCATAGATTATGCAGAGGCATTGCATGAATATTTGTTGTAGCTGTACATGTAGAGAAGCAAATAGGACTGTATTATAACTAGGTGGAATTAAGAAGAGAGAAATTTCTGGAGGCTGAGGTAGGAAGATTGTAAGTTCAAAGTCAACCTCAGCAACTTAGCAAGGCCCTAAGCAACTTAACAAGACCCCCCCTCTCTAAATAAAATATAAAAAAGGGCTGGGTATGTGGGTCAGTGGTTAAGCACCCTGGGATTCAATCCCTGGTACACACAAATATGGGTGATGGAGGGGAATGAATTATAAAATAGCATGGGCTGGAATCAGTATTCCTTGTATTCTTAAATTATAAAGCATAATCTCTACAAAGAAGTGATGTTATGTATTCACTCTACTTCATGTTATACTGAATAGCTATTAAAATTTTTTCTTTAATTTAATCTGTATTTTCCTGTAGCATCAAGCAGTATAAACTCAAATTTTGGGAGAAGTCAGTATTTTCCAAATATCCTACAAAATGCAATACATGTCAAATCTTTTTATATATGTGAGCAGCAATCAAGATACAAATTAATCAATGAGATGTATCTTTGACTAATGTAATTAAAATTATGTACAGTACAGAATCCTATACTCTTTCTGTAAGTACATCATTCCCTGTTCTTCAGTCCAAGTCAATGTACTGAACAACTTATTGATAGCTATCATGTGTTATAATTCATTCTATTAGGTATTTCCCCCCTTTTAAATTCACCTCTTTTAATACAGGCTATTGTATTCATTAAAGAAAATATGAGGGCTGGGGATGTGGCTCAAGCAGTAACGCGCTCACCTGGCATGTGCGGAGTGCTGGGTTGGATCCTCAGTACCACATAAAAATAAAATAAAGATGTTGTGTCCACCTAAAACTGAAAAATAAATATTAAAAATTCTATCTTTCCCTCCCTCTCTCTCTTTAAAAAAAAAGAAAATGTGAAGTATGCAAATTTTAATACAGATAAAAGCACCCTTAGTTGAGACAGTACCTTTGTTCTTTAATATTTTTGGAGGTGATTCTTTTCACAAAACTTTTTTCATATGCATGTTTTATAAAAACAGTCAAATTATGATTTACATACTATATTCCACTTGGGATTATGTAAACCTTTTGCATAATTGCAAACTATAAAGTATAGTTTTAATGGCTACATAATTGTTTGTGAAGTAAATCAATTTAGTCAATTTTTTTAAGCATGGAAATACTGAAGATTCACAGACAGAATGGGTATTTCTTGCTCTTTTAGTCCAAATACCATAATATATATATATGGTTTCTACAGGTGTCTGAAAACCAATCTTGATTTTAAGATACAGTATTGGGAGGGAGTATGTTTAAGACTGCTTCTAAGTGTTATAAGAGGTTCTACTCACCAAAGGTGACGCATTTCACCTTGCTTTGGTCCTCCTCAAACTTTTAGAACTCAACTTGGTGAAATGACCATTAAAATAGTTACCTTCTTGGCACTTCTTTAATATGCAAAGTCAGTATTCATTGTTCACCCCATGAAAAACTTTGTTTTAATCACTATGAGGGAACACTGATGAAAGAAAGAGCAGATTTTGTATTAGCAGAGAAGCTAATACCAAAAAGAGCAGATAAGTATACTAATAAACAAATGGGAATGATAGTAAATAAAATAAAACTTCACAAGAGCAAAGATAACATTTAGCTGAGATTATTAAGCCCAAAGAGAGAATATACAAAATGAACTTTAGGAGATGCATAAAAATCAAATCACTAGAATTCAATAAGACAGCTATAACAATGTAAGCAAAATCAGAAGCAACAATTAAGGGCATATGACCGAATAATTGAAAGACAGCTTAGAGTATAGGAGTCAGTGACTGAGTTAATGATGTGGCTTAATCTTCAGGGGGTAGTTCTGAGACTCCATCTGTCATTGCCCTAGGAAACCACTGTAGGTCCTTCAGTACTGGTAGGATTCATGCAGCAAATTGAGAAAGCTACTATGTCAGTAGTATATAAATTTGACTGAGCAGAGAAAGAGTAACAGATATCAGGGTCAGACCTATTGAAATGGTCTAGACCTAACAAGGCTAAGTCATTGGACATGGTAATGCAACAATCAGTCTGACTTGCTCATTCCATTCCAAGGCAATCATGAAATACAAGAGTAATGTTATTGTATGTATTTGGAAAATCAAAAGAAAATAATGAACTAATAATGATGGGCTAACATGGAAATCTGTAGCAGTTTAACCCATGTGTAGTGGTGCTCTTATCTCAGGGAGTGGGCAGAATAGAACTTGTGGTTGAAGTGTAACAGGGTTGAAGCAGTCTCTATTGAGTGGTACATAAACAATCCCTGCACCTTGGCATCCTAGGAAAGAGGAGGAGGTAGGTCCTTCAAGGGGACAGAGCTTTTGTGTGTGAGGAAGGTCACAGAGATGCTAGCCAAGTTGGACTATGGTGTAATGTTTTCATTGTTGTGTGAACTGGGTGGCAGAAATCGGAGGACAGGTTATCCCTACAGGAAAAGATCAGATACTATTTCAAGAGAGGAATGCAGAGATGGTAAAGAGCCCTGCTAGGTCTGAATATTGAAACTCATAACTTCACTTCCAATGTGATGGTATTTGGAGGTGAAACCTTTGGGAAGTGGGTAGGTCATGTGGGTAGAGACTTCATTAATGGAATTAGTGCTCTTCATCAATGGGATTAGTGCCCAGCGAGTGTCTTGCTCCTTCCAGTTTTTGAGATTATAATGAAAACAAAACAAAACAGTGAACCAGAAGGTAGACCCTCATCAGACATCAAATCATCAGGCATTTTGACCTTGGATTTACCAACTCCAGGACTAAGAGAAATAAATTACTGTTATTTATAAGCTACTCTGTTTATGGTATTTGTTACAGCATCCTGAATATACTAAGGCAAATCCCATTAAAACCATTTTATTCTAGGAGTTTGGTCCAAATGAGACTAAAGAACGGGTTACAACTTGACCCATGGAATCTGGGGAAGCAGAAACCAATGGTGGATTTCCAGCAGACAGTGTGTTAGTGTTTTGAGGTGGGCCTTCTGCTCAAGCAAAGGTGCTCAGGAAGAGAACCAGAGAACCTGGAGTGTCTACAACAAGCGGCTGACCACAAGCTGCTTATGGCATAGTGCATGGTCAGGAGCTACAGTAAGCTCAGAAGCTTTACAGAAATGTCTTGGCTTTCATCAGCAGGTAGAAATGGGAAGATCATTTTCAAACTCTGGGAGAACTTGATGGAAGGCAGACTTTGAAACATTAACTTCCTACTTACCTCACTTGCAAACGTATACACAATGATTTATAGACTCCAGTGTATTAATTGAGGTCCATTGACATGAAGTCTCAGGATAAGGGTTCTCAGCAAGAGAGCTAGAATATAGTCAAGGGCTGGCAATAAGCACAAATTTGAAACAGTTTGGTGATTGTTTCCTTGGCAACTTGAATGATTGTTTTCCATTGAATAAACAAACCAAGGGCATTTATGGGATTTTAGTACACTTGAAAATAAATTATTTTGCAAGAAATTAGTGAAACTCCCTTTATTGTTTTAACAAAGATATGCATAACTGAGCATCTTGTTTGTGGAAAGTCATGGTAGTTTTCAAATTTAATTCCTGGAAAACCTGTGTCAGGCTCAGCTAACATTTTACCCAACGTCTTCTCTTCCAAGCACTAATCTAAATGATTTCTACCAGTGTTCCCAAGCATGGTCCAAGGACTGTGCTGATCTGATGATCTACAAATTGTCACCTATCTGTGGTATGCCTTAATGCACCTTCTAGGCTGATGCCTTTCTGTCGGTTTCATCTGTCAACCTGCCCATTTGTTTTCTTCCATACATCCGTTGAAAGCCTAATACCTTTGTTTTTGTATATGTGTTCTTATTTGCACTTTTAAATCAGAATCAAGTAAGAATGCTGGAAACCTAAAAGTCTCCGGTGCAGGGCTAGAGTGTTAGGTGAGAGTAAGAGTGGGAAGTGGGCCTTGAAGCAGGGAGAGAAAGTGAATGCTTTATATAGAATAACTGCCCCGAACTTCTAATACTTAGTGTGATTGGCACCTGCCATTCATCCCTAATCAAAATTGAAAAAATAAAGTAATAAAATAAAATAAAGAGGACTCTTTGAAATAAATTAAATAAGCCATCTAAGAACTGCTTAAATTTCTATTATGAATGTTAGCACCTAAGAGGCATTCCTTACTTATTTTGGCATTCTGTAGCTTGCAACCTGCATTCTGATCTTTGGTTCTCTATCAGGTCAACCTAAAGGGAGGCCCTCCAGTTGGGAATACCTGCCCACAAAAGTTCCAAACCAGACCTCTTATTCACAGGAGACAGTTATAGGATACTACACAATGGCCAAAGGAAACCTTATACAAGAATGGGTAACCAAAAATCTCTAGACATTGGAGGAAGAATCATAGCATGATTTGAAAAAAAAACCAACACAGAAAAATAATACTGACTCTGAATGACGCAAATAAGTCAGGAAACAGAGAACAGTATAAAAACTGTAATTAAAACACATAGAGAGAGCCAAGGAAACATATATACATATAGGGGAAGAGATAATAACACAAAGGCTCTACTCAGAATATTCAAAGTAAATCTAATAGAGTTTCAAAAAGACAGAGAGGGAACAATCAAAAAGTATCACAAATGAAAAAGAAAATTTTCTAGAAATAAAGAAGCAAATTACTCTTCAAGTTAAGAGGTCCTATAGGATGGACAAAACAATGAATAGAAAAAGGCAAGTTTCATAACATGTATACATCTTTAGGAAATCTAAAAAATTGAGGCTCAAAAGATGATCCAAAAATGTTTAGAGTAACACACATGGACATGTGCACACACACACAGAAGCAAGAATTCAGAAAGCACTAGACTTCCAAAAGCCAATGGAATAGTGCTTAAAAGTACTAAGAGAATATTATTTTCAACTTGCAGTTCCATTTTTATCCATATTATCAATCCAGAAGGGAGATGAAATCTACTTTTTGGTCTTACCCATTCCCTAAGTTTCTCTTCTGAGGAAGTTGAAGATGTATTCAAGAAAAATAAAGGAGAAAGAAGAAGTCAGGAGAGTCAGGAAATAATTTAAAAGTCAGCCCAGGGGAATAGAAAGGCACAGCCTTAGTGTGACATCTGTGTTGTTGGTTTATCTCTCTAACCATACATGTTGAAGGTGAGTAGGGCCCTTAGCCTGCATGTATAGGAGATCCCTCACCCTTGGCTGTTCATAAATGAACCCCGCCCTGATTGGCCAGGGATGATGTCATAGTTATTAAATAACTTGACTCCAAAGGAATCCAAGAGTGAAATTAGCAGAAAAAAGAAGGTGAATATGCAATAGATTTTATAATCAAGAAGATGAAAAGCTTCAGACTACAATAAACATACATTCCATAGAAAACAAGGAGACAAAGCTGTACAAAAAAGATACAAACTGTATATAAGGTAGACATGAAACAAATAAATAATATGGCATGATTTTAAGCAATTGGAATTCATATGGAAATAATATATTTGACCTTGGAGATAGAAATATTGTTCTTTTAGTGACTGAACAGTCATGACATCAGTGTTATAGAGAAGGAAATGTAATCTTAATACTCAATTTATCCATGATCAAAATCAACACAGTCATAGTAACCCTAGTCTTCTTTAATTCTAACTTTCAAAATCAACCTATGGATTAAATGTGAAGGCCTTGATTATACTTACAGCACAAAATGTAAAAATCGAAAATCCTGACAACATAAAAATAATAGTAACTGAGAAACTGGTCAATGGAATGCAAGAAGGGAAAGTAGAACATTTATAGGCATTAAAATTCTAATATGGGGAAAGCAAGACACTCACTGTACTTTATGGAACAGGAACTCATGAAACACAACTTTTTCTAAAATTACAAAAAATAAACAGAAGACTTAATGTGTGATAGCCATCAAGCAATGGGAGAGAATAATTTGTCACCTAATTGCTGTATTATTATTAGATTCTCCATATTGCATTGTAGGATGTCAGTAGATACTTTCTAAAACTTCTGATAAAGAAAGCAAGGTAAAGCACACATAGTTTATGGAAATAAAACCACCATAAGAACAAGAAACAGAAATGACTGAAAGCAATTGTCTCTGGGTAATGGCACTAAATAAATGCAAGACCCTCTATCTTGGGTTTCATCACCATAAGCACTTATTATGATTTTTAAAAATATATAATAAAACAATCACAAAGTAAAAGCATATGTTGTTCATCTATACTGCATCTATAATGCACTTAACTAGAGGAACAAAAAATAAACGTTTCCCTCAAACCTAAGGAAAAGGCAACATGTGAGCCAGTATCTAGTACGGTGTATAAAGAGTACTTTCATGAGAGCTAAAGCAACATGAATGCCTAATGACAGCAGTTCATCCTATTTTTGTAG
Source organism: Marmota marmota marmota (assembly GCF_001458135.2). Lineage (NCBI taxonomy): Eukaryota > Metazoa > Chordata > Mammalia > Rodentia > Sciuridae > Marmota > Marmota marmota. The sequence goes on along the minus strand of NW_026000078.1, from coordinate 6,478,550 downwards.
TTTCTAAGAGAAAATTCAGGAAACGTTTTTTTAAGAAAGACTGTCTTGAAGAGGGTAGTTTTTATAGGCTCAAGGCATTCTCAAGGAAGTTAATCGAGTCATGGGGGAGGGCAAGGAAGACCTTTTCAATGACATAAAGCCCTTCACAAATATCCACTTGAACATGTGGTCAAGTGCATGGGGATGGCAAGCAGAATGGGTATTGAGGAGACACATTGTTCCACATAATTTTTAATAGCACTCCCTTCTAGAAGTCACACCATATATTATCTTGAATCATTTCTTTCTGGCATGAAAAATGCTATATGAAATAACTGCTGGGTTTTATTTATTTATTAGACTTAAGGTTGCTTCTAAGAGAGGCTGGTTTATTTATAAGAATGCAAATTTAAAAAGCCTTTTGGAATTTAGAAAAGGCTTGTCATTTAAAACCCCTATAAATTAGATATGCTCTATTCCATACAACAAACTTTTACATGTTCTTTCCCACAATATATGCGGCATCAACAATTTGTTAAATGTGATTCCTTCAAAGAAGCCATTTGAATTTAACCTCTAAGATCCAAAAAATTGTAACCTTAGTCAAATGTCTGTTCATTAGAAACTGCATGTAAAAGAAAAAAAAAAAGACTTTGATTTTTTTCTCTGAAACTTATTTGTGCTCAAAATTCCCTGCAGTATTTTAATTTTATCTAGTTTTTTATTTTCCTCTACAATGTCAGACTTAGATAACAACTGAAGCTTTCCTGGGACTCTGAGCAACTTCCAATGGATTAAAGATTCCCTTGTACTATCTATTGTTTCATTATTTAAAGTACCTTCCCTGTACTAACAATATGTTTAAGTGATGTTCTGTGAAGGTAATAGAGGACCATCTGTACTGCCTCAAGGGTTCCAAGTTATTGTGGCCACAATGAAAATGTGGGTTCTCAGATCTCCAACTGAAAGAGTGGATATAACTTACCAGGGGCCCTTGGCTGTCCATAAATGGTCTATGAAACTCAACTCTCACTTTGTCCAGGGAATCACATCTTCAAGAGCTGCTTCCAGACTCCAGCTGAGTGCAGCAGGTGACTGCAGCAACCAGGTCTTGAGAGATGTGAAGCTCCTCTCATGGGAGACTTTTGGCTCCAAGACTCCCCAGAGGGTTTCTTGAAACTTTCTTAGAACTGTACCGTACTCTGAAATTTTCTATACCAGATTTTCATTCCTTCTTTTTCTCTTTCACATGCATTAGACCTTCCTAGTGATCTGACAACTTTCCTAGTCTCTCCCAATTTCTTCTTTCCCTCATGGGAATTTGCTCCAATGAATCTCTGCATATCTAATCCTGTCATATCTGTTTCTTAGAAGAACTTACTTAATGCAATATTTAAGATCACATCTTAAGAACGACTAATTTTTCTGTCTCTTTAAAAGGACAAGAAAGAAATTTCAATACCTAGTAAGGTTAAGGGAATAAATGAATACTACTAGGTAATAAGCATCATTATTACTAATTTCATTGCATGTTAGTTTATTTATCCAACAATTACTGATTACTTACTTTGAACCAGGTAGAATACTAGCTGCTGCCGATACAGAGATTGACTATTCTCTTTGACCTCTACAATTTCCTCCACTGGTAAGGAAGGCGATATTCCTTAAATAGACCTCCCTTATCTACAGTTTTGTTCTCTGAAGTTGTGGCTACCAGCAATCAACTGTAGTTCAAAGATGTTAAATAAAAAAAATCCAAAAATAAACAATTCACAATTTTTTTATACTTTTATTTTATTTATTTATATGTGGTGCTGAGGACGGAACCAAGGCCCCGAATAGGCTAGGCAAGCACTTTACTGCTGAGCCACAACCCCAGCACCAACAATTCACAATTTTAAGTAACTTTTATTATAATTATAGTATACTATTATAATTATTCTACTTTATAATCAGTTATTATTGTTAATCTCTTAAATTACAAGTTAATATTGCTGATGCATAGGTATGTATGTATAAAAGAAAACAGTTGAGTGTTCAGTATTATCTGTGGTTGTACACATCCACTGGGGAGCTTGTAGCATATCCCTCATGACTAAGGGGAGACTACTATTTTGTTCTTCACACATGAAAGGATGTTACCAACAGTACGTATAGAGTCTCCATATTATGGAATCAGATTTAGAGGATAAGCTATGAAGGGCACAAAAGAAAAGTTCTGACTGCTATCTGTGATGTGCGTAGAGACTTGGTGGGGAGATATCAAATATATATATATACTCAATAAAATGCAGAAACAAAATAAACTTAGTTAAAATCTTTTTATGCCTTTGTCCAGGAAATATTTCAGGTGGTTCACATGCTAGTACCTTCTGTACTCCAAATGCTGTTATAAATGCTCAGTGATTCATAGGAAAATAAGAAAGAAACCCTTCTGTCTGTTATTAGAAAAAAATCCGTTTTTGGTGGAATGATGAGAGATCTGATGGTTAATTTTATGTGTCAACTGGACTGGAACATGGCGTATACAGACAGTTAGTCCAATATTATTCTGGGTGTGTCTATGAGGTTGTTTCTGGATGAGAAACATTTGGAGTAAATGTAAAATGGTAGACTAAGTAAAACAGATTTTCTTCCCTAATGTGGGTGGGCCCCTTCCTGTTAATTATCAGTTCAAGGCCTGAATATAACAAAAAAGACTGAGGCTCCTGTGAGTTAGAGGGGCTCCTCATTCTGGGACATCATTTTTTCTTCCTGCCTTTGGACTGAAAGGAGAACATCATCTCTTCCAGGATCTTGAGCTTACTGGCCTTCAGGTTGGAACTACACCATCAGCTCTTCTGGCTCATCAGTTTGCCAACTGTAGATCTTGGGACTTGTTGGCCTCTATAATTATATGAGCCATTTCTTTATAATAATTTTTTATAATAAACACACACACACACACCTTATTCGTTCTGCTTATTTAGAGAATACACAATTACAAAAGGGCATAAAAATGTGAAAAGAGCTATAAGAATGAGGATTTCTGGGTTCTCAGAGAGGCATCTATACCCAAATAGAGTAGGTGATCCAGGGATAGTCAGGAGGCTTCCCAGAGGAAGTGTCTAAACTTAAACCTAGTACAGCGATATTTACAGATTCACAGGAGAATAAGAAAGAAAAAGAATTGCCTTAATTCTACAATTCTCAGCACTTAGTCCTATTTCTGGACCAAATGCTAAACAATAAATGCCCAAAGTAATTTTAACAGCACCCCAATGCCCACATAAATGTAAAATCCTCAGCTGACATGTCTAAAACCCTTCACAGCTGACTGTAGAAGACAGCTGGTTTCCAGTGCTTTCCCACCCATTGTCCAGAGGAAATGCCCATATGGTGGAATATCTGATTCTTTCCAGAGTTCCCAGGTGTATCATTCTTTTCACCTAGAAAACTTGTCTCCACTCTCTGCTGTTCCTCTAAACCTTTCTGTCAGCAACTAGGTGACCTAGGTTTCCTCCTCTGTAAACTAAAGGGATGATAATTGTTTTGAATTAATTCCTAGAGTTGTGAGGCATCAAAGAATTAATTATGGGGTTAGAGTTACAGCTCAGTGGTAGAGTTTGCACAGCATTAGCAATGCTCTGGGTTTGATCCCCAGCACAATGAGAAAAAAAAAAAGGAGACGTTATGAACGAATTAGCTATGAGCAAATGTCAGTACTATGTGTTTACAATTGTTATTTTTGCTCTTTATTAGCAATTCAAACTCTGGTTTTACCAACTCTTCTAAGTCTTTCCCAATAGCTCACCCATAGAGGGATTTAATTTTCCTAAAATCTGATGGCCCTTTTAAACTTTTCTGTGTATATTTAGCACACAATATGCTGCCTGTTACCTGTTTTCATGAGATGGCTCCTGGAGAGAGCCTGCCAGGGTTAAAATCCCAGTCCAGACACCCTGTGGACTTGAGAAAGTTACCTTCCAAGTTCTAATCCCCTCACCTGTAAATTGTGAATAACAAAAATACTCATCTTCATGGGTTCTTATAAGAACTCAGTGGCAAGGTAGAATACTTAAAAGGGTATGTGGCACTTAGCAAGCTCTTACCAAATGTTTAATTATTACCTTTTAAGTGTTCTGGGCAGAGAACTTGGCCTTCATTCTCAAATTCTTAGTACTTAGTCTAGTTATTGGACCATAATGATAAATCATTGTAGGAGTGGAAAAGATAAGAAGAAAGCATTGTCAGGAAAAAATAAAGTCATCAAGAAGGAAAACCACAGTGTTTGGTGAATTGACTTTGCCTGCTTGTATCTGGTTTGGTGCAGTGAGCGCTAATTGTACATTGTGGATCGTGTGGCTATGAATGATATGCAGTCATCAGTAGGCCTGCAAATTAACAGGTGTGGTGACAAACATAAAAACAAAACCATTATAAGGAAGTATTTAATTTATATTGCCAATTTGAGAATCGTGATGAAAAACTTCACGCATTCCTCAAAAATTCATTCTGTACCTATCAGGTATAAGCTATTGCAGGACACTGAGGGAGGATCCACAAAGAAGCAGATGGCAGAGGGCAAGCAGTGCTGTTGTGTCACTTTCCTGTTCCTTGTATTTAAAAATCAAAATCAAACTAACTACCTCCACCCCGAAAAAAGCAACAAAAATGACTTCCTAAGTCATTTCTCACATGCTTCTCTTAACAAGTCTCAGAGATTGAGTTCTGAATAGTTTTAGATAGATTACAATAATGTGTCTGAATTCACAAAGTGATAAATTCTTCCATCAGGTCTCAAACACTCTGCAGACCTAGTCCAAGTTCCCACTTCCAACCCCACTTTCTGCTACATCCCTCAGCAGCTCGTCCCCCACTTCTCTCATTTCTCTGCCACACCTTGCTATTGCTTTTGGGACTTCCATGCCTTGACATCCATCAGCTTCTGAGTTACCCACACCTTCCAGCAATGTCCAAAGTAACAAAACAAACCAATAGCTTTACCAAGGGGAGAAGCAGAAACACATGTGACTCCTTTACTAAGAAATGAGAAATTACTGATCTTCCCTTCTTTTTTATCATGCAAAAAGTGTCCTGCTTGAGAAACAATGATAGTGAGTAATATACAAAGCAACCTTAAAGTATTTATGATGCTTCAGATTAGTTTGTATTATGGACAATTTCACTAGGGCTTTTAAGTGCTTCTGACTTCAGTGCTTTAAACTGCTTAAGCATTTATACCTAATGGTTACACCACGATAATGCCAACTCTTAATACAACGGCCCTGGAAGCCAAATTTATACATTACATATGGGTTTTAAGGATTTTTTTTTTTCAGGTAACTAAGTGAGCACTATCAAATCTCAATGTTATCTCTCAACAACTTTTCCTTAAATCCACATCAGCTTTCATGTGCTCAATTCTGTACAATGGGGAAATGGTTCTTATTCTGCGGCTGATGACTGATACTGAGGGGTTTCAGCTATTCTTTCCAGCCAGGCTGAAGCACACAAATAGCCTTCCCAAGGGAACTTTTTCATCATCCTGCTCCACATACCTATGGGAATTCACTGGAACAAAATGCCCTGGAGGGCTGATTTGAATATCACTTTCCTAGTGGAATTCTCCTAAAATGCTTGTTTATTAACCACTGAGGACACTGATGCTTGGACGAGCCCAGCAGAGAGCTCAAAAATGATGGTGCCAATGCAAAGAATCGTTAATTTGTGATATAAACTCAGAGAAAGAACAATGCTTATTATTCTGGATTTTGAAAAGAAACCCAAGGAAGCATACGCTTGGGAAGGAAAACGTGGGAAAAAAAGGACTGAGCAAACCTCTTTTAGTCCCTTTAATAATATTAGTAATAGTATTAATGATATTGTTATTATTCAAAAAGCTGGATACTACTACTATTGATAGCTAACTAGGTCATTTCTAAAGGCATGATACTGACTCAAGATGGTGCTCAATAAATATTTGTTAGATAGCCACTTAGAAAAGCCAAGAATATATTACCAAAGCTGATTTCCATTTGACTTTTAAAAGTTCTCTGCATCACTGTTTGGTCAGAAGGGAATTTTAACTAGAAGAGACGGTTTTAGCTTAAAACTCTGAATCATTGTTTTTAGAACAGGTACTAAACTTGACAGAACAAGGTCTTAGCTGCCCATAATTCCCTCTTTTCATTAATGTCATTTTTTTCGATGCATTTAAAAGACAGTGCATGCCCTAGATTCTGAAGTCACTAATATATATTCATGAGGCAAACATGATTGGAGTGTTATTCTGCAAAGCTCTATACCTTATCATATTCTTGTCTCAGATTAGTATCATTTTTTTTGACCTAAAGATGAGCAAACGTCTACTTAAACAAATTTGGGACAATCAACACCCTTCTCTGCATTGTATGGTTATACATGTTAAATTTATCTGTATTATCTGTTTTTAAATAAATATCAATCCATACCAAAATAACTGTTGCAATAGAATATGTCAGTTTGGTATTGCTATTGAGTTATTTAGGATTCTTATTCATCTGTTGGTTGGGCTTATTGAAGTTTTTGAAGTCTGCCAGTTACCAATATGTTTTTGTTGTTGTTTTATATATAGCTTCTGAGTATATGGTATTAATTATTCATAAGCTGGATCTGAAATGAAATAAAAAAGGAAAACACAGAGGTTACAAATAAATGTAGTAAATGCCAGAATCATATTAATTTGTGTAGGTTGGACTTACAGACTTACAACTGGTTTTGTCTTATCATAATGCTTTGATTTCAATTAAAATGTATTTTAGATTGATTTATATTGGAGCCCTAATCACAATCTGTATTTTTACAAAGTTATTGTAACTTAATTTTCTTAGTTTCAAATTTATGTTAAAATATCATTGCCTGTTTTTTGTGGTGAACTAGCTGCCTTTCAGTTTACATTGGATGAATATGTGGAGCACCTTCTGTTGCTTAGGAAGTTCTTCAGTACTAGGCATGAACTTGCTTAGCATGTAGCCCAATTCCCTTATAATCAGAATCATTGGGTACGTTCTGTTATGGATAAAGGGTGTTTGAGCAGTCCGAATATCATCTCTTGAAATTCATATAATATTACATTTTAAACCTTGTGCCATGCTTACTTGTCTTCTTTCTGAAACATGAACCATCATCACATTTTGAGTAGGAGAGATAGTTGTAAACACTGCCCCTTTGGGAGGTAAATCCATCCATGCAGATAAGCAGATTTTGTTTGGAAAGTGAACAAAGAGTTTTTATCTTGGAGATGAATCCAGCTCCAAATTAAGAAATATTAGTAAATAGCTCTAGTTGTAGTAAAATAGAACCTACTAATAACAATAGAATTACTAGTAAATGTGTATTAGGTGCTAAATAGCATTACTAGTAAATGCATGTTGGGTGCTAAAGGTGATTTGCCTATTTCTATCACCATACCAACCTAATTTTTCCCATTTCCCAAAGTTTGAATTCTGAAATTGCATTAGTAAATGAAGAAATAAACCAACCATGGTAATCTATAATAAGGCCTCTATATCTTACAAAACTATTTGCAAAAAGGATAAAACAATTTTGACTAAAATAAGAAAAAAAATATAAATGACAGGTCAGAAAATACAAAGAAAACAATACAATAATACATGACTGGAATTGGGTGAACACTTTAAGTTTGTTTTCTGCTTTAAAAAGTTACTCACCATTTTACATCTGTCTTTCTACTTAAGGTGACTTGGATTTAGTTTTCACCAAATTTGGAACAAATTTTGCTGTGCAGAAGCCCAGATTGAAATAAAATGGCATTTGACGGTATTTTTCATATTGGCATACTTTGTGCAATATTCAGTGGCTTTTCAATGGCATTTGGAACATAAATAGAAATTCTCAAGCCAGCTATCCTAAAAGCAAAATAATCGCTTAGCTCACCATTGTGACGGCATCAATACAGAAATGCTTCAAAGCTGCTAATGTCTATGTGTTCAGTTAAGTTTATCATACTTAGAGGTAGATGTTTAAACATGAAAAGAAAAAATATTCTGAAAGTAAGTTAAAAGGGGCTGAGGCTGTAGCTCAGTGGTAGAGCACTTACCTAGCACATGTGAGGCACTGGGTGTGATCCTCAGCACCACATAAAAATAAATCAATAAAATAAAGGCATTGTGAAAAAAAGTTAGAAAAATGGCTAAGTGTTCTAAAGATGTAAAATGTAACATGCCAAGTTTACAAGCATGTCTAATTCTATGGTAATATGTGTGAGCTGCAGCCCTAGAGGAATGACTGATATCCTAGTACCCCCAGGTCAACAGAGGTCTCATTCACTTATTTACTTTCTGAAGCATATTTATGTACATTCTTCTAGGTGTAGAGAATAAAGAAAAAGAGAGGGAGGGAAGCCTATAAAGTTATCATGGAACTGGTTTCATTGGGCATTGATAGCCAATAAACAAGCAAATAAACATTTACTATATCAGGGAGCAGTAAGTCTATAGGGGGAAGGAATAAAACAGGGCAAGCAGGATTGGAAATGCTAAAGGGGGGCGACAGGGATACTATTTTCTTTAGAGGATAAAGCAAAGTTTCACTGAACACTCGATAAATGAGCAGGAAATTGAATAAAATGAGAGTGAGCCATTTAGTTTGGGGGAGTAAGAAAATCCCCAACTACAGCGATCACAAAAGCCTTGAGGTGAGGGCACGCTTGGGTACATAATAGAAGCCCAAACAGAGGCTTTTAGGATACGAAAACTAAAAAAGGGAGAGAGATCTTCAGTAGGAGATAACTTCAGGGTGGTAGAAGGGCCACTAAAGTGTTTGATTTTTATTTATTAGTGATATTTAATTACTGGAAAGCATTTTAGCAGGAGTGGCATGGTATGCCTTACATGGTAAAAGAATTGCTCTGAATGTCATCTTGATAAAAGATCATAGGAAGCAAGAGTCAAAACAGTGGGATGAGCTAGGAGAGTACTGTGTTTATCCACATGCGAGATGAGAGTGACTTGGATGGTTGGATTCTACATATGTTTGATGAGATAAAGAGAAGATGTCAAGGTTTTGCATGTGATAAAGAGAGATCACAGAGGACTCCAAGAATTTTGCCCTCAGTGATAGGGAGGATGAAATTGCATTGCACAGGGGATATCTGTGAATGAAATTGTTATGGGCAGAAGGTGGGAATTAGGAGTTTTGTTATACATAAAGTAAGACCCATCAACAAATATATGAAAAACTGAACAACATCTCAAGCTAATAGAGAAATGCAAATCAAAACTACTTTAAGGTTTCATATCACTCCTGTCAGAATGGCAATCATCAAGAATACAGGCAATAACAAATGTTGGTCATCACCAACACGTGATGAAAAAGGCACACTCATACATTGCTGGCGAGACTGCAAATTGGTGCAACCATTATGGAAAGCAGTATGGAGATTCCTCAGAAAATTGGGAATGACCACCATTTGACCCAGCTATCTCACTCCTTGGTTTATACCCAAAGGACTTAAAATCAGCATACTATAGTGACACAACCACATCAATGTTTATAGAAGCTCAATTCACAATAGCTACACTATGGAACCAATCCAGGTGTCCCTCAATAGGATAAATAATTTTCTTTATCCTCAATGGATAAAGAAAATGTGGTATATATGCTCAATGGAATATTACCCAGCTTTAAAGAAGAGTGAAATTATGGCATTTGCCAGTAAATGTTTGGAGTTGGAGAATATCAGGCTAAGCGAAATAAGCCAATCTCACAAAACCAAAAAAAAAAAGCTGCATGTTTTCTCTAATATTCGGATGCTAATTCACAGTAAGTTGGGGGTGGAGTACAAGAGAAGAATGGCATTAATTTATATTAGGTAGAGGGAAGTGATGGTAGCGGAGGGGTGGGGACATGAGGATAGGAAAGATAGTAGAATGAAACAGACATTATTACTGTATGTATATATGTGACTACATGACCAATATGATTCTGCAACATGTACACTCAAAAAATGAAATTGTACCTCATATATATGATAAAGTGCATAAATGCATTCTACTGCCATGTATTACTAATTAAAATAAATAAAAAATTTAAAAGAAATAAGCTTGAAATACTTAAAAGAAGCTGAGTGATACGAAGTGGGCAGTAACTCTGAGCTCAGCAGTGAGGTGTGATATTGAGCTATTTCAGCTTCATGTTCACGTCTAGTTAGGAGACTCATTTGGGAGGAAGTATAGTAGCAAAGAAGAAAAAGAGTGCAGCTTAAGAGGTTGGGGAACAAGGAGACATCAGCAGAGGACAGCATAAAAGAATGATGAGAGAAAACCAAGACAGAGGGGTCCAACAAGCCACATGAAGACAGTTTCAAGAAGGGAAGACTAATTGACCATGTCCAACATATCACTAAATCAAGAGAGGTGAAGTGTGAGATCTCACCACTAGGTTTAGTAGTGGGGAGACCAGTGATGATTTTGACAAGTATTGGCTTGTTAGAACACTGGGACAAAAGCATATTTAAAGTGGTTAGTAAAAGAATGGCCATAAAGGAAGTAGAAGGGCCAGGAATATTAGACAGCTCCTTCAAGGAATTTTGTGAACAGAAGCAGAGAACCAGCGTAGTGGCTAGGAGAGGATGTGAACTCAAAGGAGACTTTGTTTTTCTTTTTTGATATGGGATTTATTTTTGAAAATTTGCATACATGATAAGTTTGAGAGGAGACAAGACAGTGTCATCATGTCCTTGCTTCATTGAGAGGTCATGGGATTTAGAAGATAGAGAGGCTGGTGTTAGAGTTGGGGACAAGTCACAATGCCACAATAAGGTGAAGAAGGGTGAAGTTTGGAAGCTAGAGGCAGGGAGATTGCTATGTTTGTGTTGGGAAGTGGTGTCAACTGGGCTCTTATTTGATGATTAGCAAGTACCCTTGTGCTTAAACACTGGTGAAAAGACAGGGAGAAATGCAAGTGCAACATTATGAGAAGGACTTACTGGAGGAAAGGAGTCTAGGAGTGAGTTCCCATGTATGTGTGTGCTCAATGTGGGGAAGGCAAGTGGCTGGGGCTACAGCTGTATGTAAAGAAGCAGGGGATTCCACCTCTTGGGTCCCCTTCTTCCTCTGGGAGAAGTCTTTTCTGCTGTCCTTTAATAAACTTCTAATTTCTACTCTGAAAAAAAAAAAAAGAAGCAGGATGCTCAAACAGTGCTGGAATGAGGGTGGAGAACACTGGGAACTAAGAGTAGCTAAAGAAATCATGGCTATAAAGAAGTGCTGGGAATGGAGAGGTGCAGTGAAAACTGAGAGGATTATATAGGCTTGAAAAAATATCTGGAGGTCAGAATTGATACAACTTGGTAGTCAATTGAATATTAGGGAAAAGAATGAGAGTAAGGAGCGGATTGCAGTTAAAACCTTGGTTTCTAGTTTGAGCTCTAGTAACGCTTGCATTGAGCCTTTATTCATGACTGACCTCTGTGCAAATTCAACTTCTGTAGTCAAATCTAACACATGCCTTATACCCTGTGAAGCCCCCTAGTACTCTTCTTGCTCATATTGATCTCTCTCTTCCTTGAATAATGATTAGAATTGCTACTATTTATTGAAAATCTTCTAGCGATCAGGAATCACGTACATGATATTTAAAATGCATTATCTCATTGATCTCTATAACAATCCTACTGGTAGGTCTCATTATGCCCTTTTACAGATGGAAATAAGTGGAGGCTTAATGCTGATATTTTAATGTTTCCCAATGCTCTCTTGACAGAATAGAAGTAGCTGAAGTTCTATTTCTTATATTTTTTGTATATTTACCATAATGTATTGCTACTCCAATGAGACTATAGTGTCTGATGATACTATCAATGCCTCTTTAACTCATTAATCCTTTAATGCTTCAAACATATGAGGGAAGTCAATTAATATTAACATGAAATTAAAGAAATCTATAGATGAAACCTATAATTTGAAACTTTAGGTAAACTAATAGTTTTCACTATACATATTCAGAAAGAGAAGTGAGACCCAAAGAGCACATCCATGAGCTGAAATACTAACATAATAACATTAGTGGGACAGCACTTAAAAGATCCAAGGTTAGTCCACACGTCACATCCGTTTTGATTTTTTCTTTGTGACTGTTCAGTTCATCTTATGAATGGGAAACAAGTTCAGAGGGTTAAATGATTTCATCAAGAAGTCACCAGATTATAACACTAGGTCTAAATTTGAGGAAAAGAAGAATGTCCAACACACTTTGCTGAAACACTGATTTACCCCCATATCACAAGTAAAATGTCACTTCTCAGTGGTCCCCATTTCAGCTAACACACATAGGAAGTTTACTAGCTTATTGGGGGGAAAATCACAGGAATTCACATTGTAGTAATAGAAAGAAAACAAGCAATTAAAAATTTAATCCCAAATGTGGCCAGCATGCATTTAGAATTGTGTAAGAATTCTAAGGAAGCACAGAGCCTGGAAAGACTAATTTTGTTTACGGTAAGAAGTAGAAGAATGAAAGAGGTTTCACTCTGTCCATTAAGTCCAAGACGTACTTCTTAAATATGTCCATCATTACTAGGCGTTACATTACAGAGAAACATCTATTGAGAGAGAGGGCTTCAATTTTTGCTATGCCTTAATGGCTCTGCTTTATTTTCCATATATTTCTTAAACTGTTTCTTATATTTCTAACAAAGAGTATAATCAAAAAGTGTTAAAATAACACCCATTTTTTAGACTCTTAATTCTTACTCCTAATATTAAAAATGTTAAAAGAAGCTATTTGATTTAGAATAAATTATAAACAAGTGATTTTAAAACAACCAAAGTTCAGTATAAGGAAATCAGTCAACAGAAAGAACCTGTGCTTTTTAGAAAACTCAATGTGACATTTATCTCACCATCTAGACTTGTAGCCTTGCAAATTTAACTCAGGACAGAGAATCTTCAATCTTACAATTATTCTCTTAATCCCAGCAAATTGACTAGTAGTTGACTCCCTTTTAACAAGTTCTTCCCCTCCATGTTCTCTGTTTCAATCCATTAACAAATCAATAAAAGCAAAGAAGAAATACTGAAGTTGATATTTTTTTTGAAGCCAGGGGTTCTGAACCACTGAGGCATATCCCCAACCCATTTTATATTTTTTCCTTAGAGACAGGGTCTTGCTAAGTTGTTTAGGGCCTCGCTAAGTTGCTGAGGCTGGCTTGAAATTGTGATCAGCTTTGCGAATTGCTGGGATTATAGGTGTGTGCCACTAGTTGAATTGTATTAATGAAAACATGTTATTTCCCAGAAAGGTAATTTATAGAACCTGAAGGGGTGAATTTATAATAATGTGCCAAAAGACAGAGGTAGAAGCTTCTAAAATCCTTTCCTTACTCCACTGCTGATTTATTAAGAATTCTTATCCACTTCCTCTCTTCTGTAATTGTTTGAAAGCTCAAGGAGGCATCTCCCAAAAGGAGTTGCTGAGTTAGGATATTATGACAATGAGAAACACCACACCAAGTTCAGTCCTTCATATGACATTCACTCACTTGCACATTCGTTTATTCAAAAAATATTTGCTAGTGTCCGCTACCCAAGACACAGGAGGAGAGGAGGTGAGTGAAGATGCAGGTGAGCAAAGACCCAGCTGTTCATCATCAGGCAAGAGAGGCAAACAGGAAAGCTTCTCCCTGCACCAGAGACACAGAAAGCATCCTACCTGCATATCTGACCAAAACCTTTATTTCAGTGAAGACAAGCTATGGGTATATGCTTCCTTGAGGCAGAAATTCTCAAGGAACTTCCACAGGTGTACAGAGCAACTGGGAGCCAGACTCAGCTTCTGCCTCAGAACTTGCTGCTCCCAGATGGAGCCAAACATAACAGCCCAAACAGGAAAGAAATTAAAAGCAACCCAAAGATGCCTTAGACTGATGTAAACAGAGAAAAGGTTGATACTGGCTGAATGGATGCAAACTTATTTTTATTTTTAAAACTGCCCATGTCTTAAGAAACCAGAACAAAGAACTATAGCCAAGACTCCTCCTCAGAAAGTATAGAGTGATAGGATATAAAAGTCCAAGAAGCACTTCTGAAAAATGAAAAGAAAATCCATAGATAGTCTTTTAATTTCATGAGGAAGGATGGGAAACATCGATTGTCATAAGATTGCGAAAGATTTTACTCTGTAGCTAAATGGCTTAATCCACTAGAAGTTTGGAGTTGCTTCTTTAATGAAGCCATTGCTATAATGAATGGACCCTTCGAAGGAAAAAATGGGAGGGAGTGTCAACCTCCAATAAATTGTGTGGGAGGTAAAAGGATCAATAAGAAGTCTCTCTCACTGTCACCTGAAGGAGCAACTGGCTCCAGAAATGGGCAACAGGGTGGAAAAACTGTGGTGCTGGAGGACATGGTGAGAGAATCTTGAAAAACAGAAAGAAGTGTGTGTGTGTGTGTGTGTGTGTGTGTTTTCTACAGGCAAGAAGGAAAGACAGTAGCATGGATCTGTTTAATCAAATTAAAAGAGAGAGCAGGGATTAGAGATTCATCTCCTGTCATCTACTGACATCTATCAAATACAAGGTAGCTTAGTATCTGTAACTCTTTGGAATGTTTAAAAAAATGATAAGAAGATTCCTAAGAGAAACTGTACACTGTGTTTAAAAAGAAAGATTTGGAATTTCAGAATATTTAATCTGGATGCGTTTGGGTCATGATGTATTATATTATGCCTTATTTTTATTATTTTTAAAGAATTAAATCCCAGCAAAGTTTAAACCCAAACTCCAAATTGTCAAATACTGAAACATAAAAACGAATGCTAAAATGGATTGTTTTTCATAAGATTAATAAAGGCAAGTGCCATAAGCATGACTTTCAAATACATCTTTCCCACCGGGGAATTTCTGGGATTGCCTCAGGGTATAAGGCTTGTAAGGAGACAAGAAATGCTAAGTGGGAAGTTACACAGTACAAGACTTAGAAAGAATTTTTTTTTAACTTGCCTTGTTATAGGCTAATTACCATAGATGAAAAGAGCTAGATAACTTAGAGTATTCATTAGCTCTTCACTCCACTAAGCAGCCATCCCCAAAGTGCTAATATCTTTCCTACTACATTCTGAAAATGTTTCATATTCACTATTCATGATTCACACTTCTAAAAGACCAACTTCCTGATTAATGCCTAAATGCAAAGAGTATAAAATGTATCTCAAAAATTAGCACAGGCCTCAGAGGTGCAAGTGTGCCTATCTTAAAGGTTTTCAGAGAAAAAAAATTAAGAAGGAAGGGAGGGAGAGAGGAATAGAGGAAGGGAGGAAGAAAGGGAGGAAAGAGACCCCAAACCCATTCATTCTCACATGCATATATTCTTTCTTCAGAAAATTGTGCCAATGTGGTCACACACTTGGGGGCACATATTTAAATTTATCATTTAAAACCTTAGGGTTATATGCATTGCTATTCTCCTTCACTATAAAGACAATATTGATTCCATGGTTTTCCCCTCTTCTATCAGACTTCTTTACACAATACTCACACAAATAGTGGCCAACTTTGCATTATTTTTGCTATACAATGACTCCATCTTTTTGCCACCAGATCTGCTAAGAGGTTGACTCCTCAGTCCAGTTCTAACTACAGTGTTTCCTCTAATTACAAATATTCATAGTCACAAGTTAAGTTGCGCATCAGAGAAAAGTGTTTTAACTCTCCATGACCAATAGATCGTAATCAATAGATGACAAACAACCTTTTATTTGTTTACCTCCTCTGTACTTCTTTCTGGGGTCTGTATTATTTCTTTTGTCTTTTTTTTTTAAATGGAAGGCAAATATGCTTCTAGAAAACATGCATAACCTTATCTCAAGTCAACATAAGTGATTTTTAAATATCTTAGAAATCATCTACTTATTTCTTCATTCCAAGCAACTACCTTCAGTACTTAAAACATACTGTCACTATCATGTGGGGTGCATCTGGATTGAGTTTTCTACTTTGATCACAGCATTCTCTCACCCCCAAACTTCCAGTGGCATAAATTACCAGATAAAAACTCAAGTCCCCAGTTGGACCTCCACAGTCCACCATAGTTAGACTCCAACCTCCTACATATAGTCTCTTCTTCAACAATAAAGTAAACCTCAGTTTAGCCAACTGGTATACTGGTTTTCACCCAGAAAAACCCTGGTCTTTTTGATAAAATACATTTTTCTTCACCCTTTCCTCTCTGGACAGACCTCATCACCCCTATCATTCAAACAAATGCTCCATTCTGGCCTCCACAACCAGTCAACCTCATCTCCTTCTGATCTGCTTTTATTTATCCCTAATTTTCTGGAAACATTCAGGTTTTATGTGATTTACTAATTGTATTGCTCCATGTATAAGAGCTTTTAAAAATGTCTTTATAAAACTTTTAAAGTGAATCTAGAAGTCAGAAACAAGTCTTTATCAGCTTATGAATTATAATTTTTAGATTCAAAATATATAAATAGCACTTGGGCATATTAACTCCAGTGGGTTTTACTTCATATTCTTGTTTTGTGGCAATTTCATAGTGTCTTTTATTTCATCTTCATGAGGGTAAAGGCCCAGGATGCAATTTGTCTGTAGTTCGTGGTGCCTAGGCAGAGTACCTTACACAATTTGTGTCTATCTTACATACTTGAATGTTGAAACTGAAAATGATATTGTATAGTTGTTATCATTTTAGAAAAAAAAAATTAAACCACCTGATGTTAATGAATCTACTATATCAAATTGGCTATTGAAAAGTGTCTGGTAATTAAAAAAAAATCTTAGATGCTTAAATCACCTTTATCACACTTGTGACTAAATGCTGATTTATATATTTGTCTAATTTCCTACTAGACTGTCCATTCTACATGGGCAGAGACTGTCTCCTTTGCTTGATTTCATATTTCCATTACTAAGAATAAATGCCAGGCAGTTTGGTAAATATTTGCTGACTCAATAAATCAAAGTGTGAATAAGTTAATGATAAGTAATAGAACAACTAATATCACTAGCACTCCCGCTTCTCTGGTCTCTGATCCATTGTAACTATTCAGCTCTTCAGATGTACTTATGTGGCTCAATGCTATAGTTCCCCAACTCTCGATCCTCTTCTTACTTTTTCCCTAATCCATGAATTAAACTTGGTGAGAAATGCCAGAGCAACCTGCTTTGTCTATGTAAAAGACTGGTTCTGAATCAGTGTCTTCCAACTCTTGGGCTTTCAAGCAACAAGAAGCTGAGAAATGCCAACAGAAGAAAGCAGAGTCATGTGTGTGGTGTGAAGAGGAATACTCAACTGATGAACTTGAGATCCTGAATCATCAGCATCTTGACAGTAGTACTGCCTGATGAGATGGTGGCGATGCTGTCCGTCAGAGCCTATTGATGGGTGGAGGGATGGCAAAACAGGGATACTCCACCCTAACACTCTCAGAGTAATGTGTTCTGAAGACAAATGGCTTGTAATAATGGTAGTGGCCTCTGTAGAAGACCCTGATCAAAAGCCAGGGACAGATGCTCCCATGCATATGTGACTCCAGCTGTACTTGCCTTTGTCTCACTGCTGACACCACACATGAACTTCATGCTGTGAGGGCTGCTGTTGCCACTACAGCTATTGTTGGAGGCAGGGTAGACCTTCTCTGTGCTGAAATGTCAGAGTGAAATGGGGATGCTGTTGTCCCCACAATTAACCTTTGAGATGTGTCTGAAAGAAGTTCCAAAGCAGCTGCAGAAGGTAGCCAGTGAAAAGAGGATCATCTTCTCTCTATCCTACAAAGCCTCTTTTATCGTCTGTATTAGCAGTAATCACTGGTCAGGACCAATTCAAGTAGGGTGTCTGCAAAGCTGGGAAGACCAAAGAGCCCATTGATTTTCATGATGTTATCACAGAAAACTACTATTGTGATAGGACCAAATGAGTGTTTTCACTTTTCAATCATTGTTTACTATCCCAGATGCATGGCCAAAATTTTAATTTTCAGTGTGCAACTTCTTGTGCAACCCAGAGTCCTTTTTTAGATAACCTATAATTTGCATTCAAAAGGAGACAATGAAATGCTCACACAATCGTAGTTCTGTGGTGTCCTTCTCACCTAGCCCCGTATTTTTAGCCAGTTTCTGACCTCAACAGCAAATTGCCATTATTCTGGAGTCTGAATCAACAGAGTTGAGATTAAAATATCAGAATGCTGAAGTATATAATTGACTCAAGATATAAAGAAAGCTATAAAGATTTTAGGACTCATTCAAAGAAGAAAAATAGAGACCTAATTTTAAAAATCGGTCTGCAGAAGATCTATGGCATCTGTGGCATACCCATTTCACACACTGGAGAGGGGGACTCGGCTGAATGAAGCAAATAGCAGAACTAAGCTTTTATCTTGTGGAGGAGGAACATGTAATGAAGATAAAATAGAAATACCAAGTGTAAAGTATTCATTATCAGTAGAATGATATTTTAAGGGAGGAAAAATAAAGAGTAGAGCTTGAGGGAAACAATGTACAAAAGAATTCTAATAGATTGCATATCTTTGAAAATCATCCAAAACAAGTTCAGAGTTAAACTAAATGTCTTCAAAGTTATTTTCAGTGTCTAATTCTGATGATTTTTGATGATTCTATGGGCTGGTAAATCAAAGCTGTTTTACATTTTATTCTTTACACAATATACTTCTTAATACTGATGATACCTTCAAGGAACCTTGTCAATTTATTCCTATTATTTACAGCACTGAGCTTTTTTCCAGTGAACATATTTGCCACCTTGATCTAGTGGGCACTTCTGGGTGAAAGGGTCAGTAACAGAGACGGGAACAACTAGAGATTTTTAAATTACAGATTGCTTTGTAGCTTTGGACAAATTAAAATACACAAGAAAACATGCCAATGAGAAAGGAGAGAAAAGGAAGGAAGGAAGGAAGGAAGGAAGGAAGGAAGGAAGGA
>NW_026000078.1:6451567-6459608 GCF_001458135.2 Marmota marmota marmota | reverse complement strand
GAGGGAGGGAGGAAAGATTTTTATAAAATTGACTGGCAACCTCAGAAACTGGTGCTTACCATTTTAATGGTTTCCTGGTTCTAACCCAGCCATTTAAATAGTGCATTTGTTTAGATTAGCATTTCGTAAATGGTTTTACTTTCCTAGCCTTAATATCAATCAAATTTTGTTCGTTTTAATTACAAAGCTGATTAATTTTTAGGACTTCTTTCAAGTTTACCTTACTTAATTTGTTTTCTATTTTCCCTTTTGACTTTTCAATTGAAACATGTTTTATTCTCTGGTAACTCTAATTTTTTTTCTTCCTCCAAGGATTAAAACAAATAAATAATAACAGCACAAAACTTCAAAATGACTTTATGTCCACAATAGGAAGGCACTCAAACTATCAAACCAGTCTGTTCTTCCCCAGATGGGGCCTGCCAAAGTGTGCTCCCTACAGGGAATCTAAGCTCTCTGTCTCATCAAAGGCATCCTGTGAAGTGGCCATGGGCAACCTGTGGAGATGGGCCCTTGATTTTGATTCTTGCCTTGTCACTGTTGTGTTTAAGCACTCAAGAGTTATTTGATTTCTGTGCCTCAATTTCTTCATTTGGAAAATAAAACTGTAATAGTAGCCTTTTTAAATAGGTGTGGTGTGAACAAATAAATAAAGTGGGAGAATGCTTGACCTATTAAACTTGCCATCTGACTGTCTGTCGTTATTTTAAACTACATCTAACAGCCTTGCCCCTAAAAATGAACTAAGTCAATAATCTCTGTTTCTTTTCTTTTCAACAAAACACAATATATGGAATCTATTATAGTGGTGGTGTTTTTGTTTTCATGCAATTTTTTTTCAGAGTCATTTTGTCTGAATAAAGTAACATGTTTTAACTCAGAGAGATGAAGCTGTATTACTTAATTGAAATTTTTTTAGCAACATCATATAGATTTTTTTTCCCTCAACTTCTATTAAAAAGAAACAAGAATTTCTTAGAGTCATTAAAACACATTAAGAATAACCCTGGGCAAAATATTAAATAAAGGAACACATAATTCCAGGAAAATCATTCAATTTCATGAAATTCATCTCATAAGCTCAAATGAAGATGATTCCATGTGGGCGTATGAGTATTTGAGCATGCGCATTTGGGTGTGTCGCAGCACGGCCAATGCCATAGTAGATTCAGCATTAGCCTGAAAGTATTTTTCAATGTTTTCATCCCATTTTTCCAAAGTGTTTAAATGGGAAAGGAGGTCCTATATTCCCTGCAATGTACTAAATAATAAAATAACCTAGGGGAAAGAAAGATCTTTGGGATCTTCTACCCCCGAGGCTACTGAAATAGAGAGGAAGCATGGGAAAGGATGGGGGATTATTAAAATGGAAATGTAAAATGCTTTCTTATTGCCGAGGTCATGCCGGAGAATGAGATATTTGGGTTGTAGGAAATTCCATCCAGTGGCAGCTACAATTTCGCTTTCTATCCTCCTCTTCAGGACATTTACTTCCCTACCTGCCCTGCATCTTCACAGCTCACACGGGGTAAGGGTTTTCTCAGCCAGGTCCGGGCAGAGAACCCTAGTCCTCTGTATTTGGTGCCCATCCTTACATCAACATGAAGAGATCAAATAAGCAGTGGAGAGTCACATTGGAATTTTTGGATATATTCACAATCGATTCCAAATCAAGTGACTGGAACGGCTGTGTAGCAATTCAATTTATTCATTAAGTTGCCCAAAATGATTATATTGGCAGGTTTTGATCCTTTCATTGTCTTACTATAAAAAGAAGGTAAATACTCTATTTCTAAAGAGCTGATTGAGAAATTGAGGCAAAATGTTACAGAGATGGGAGGCCTTCTTTATTTACTCACCCACACTTAAACTAGAGAATAAATATTTGGGAATGAGTATACAGCAGAAGGCATTTTTTTTTTGTAATTCTTTTATGGGTGTATTATGTTTATACATGTGATTGGGGTTCATTTATGTGATGCCATAGTCATAAATGCACATAAGAACTTGCTCCATCTCCTTCCCTAGCACGTTCCCTTTTCTTCCCCTGATCCACTTGCTCTACTCTACTGATCAGAAGGCAGACTTCTAAATATTTCTCTAGACTTCATTGTTCTCCAATCTAGGGACAGTCAATAAAAATGGATGATATTACTTGGTTCTTTAATGTCCCCCAAAGACAGGTGTTGAAGGTTTGGTTCCCAGTGGAAGGCATGGTTAGGAGGTGATGAAACTTTTAAAAGGTGAAGCCTAATCAGAAGTGTCTACATCACTGGGAGTGTGCCCTTGAAGGACAGCTATACTGAGACTCTGGTCCTTTCCTCTCTTTCTTGGCTTCCTGATTACCATGTGGTGATCAGTTTCGCTCTACCGTGCACTCCCTGCCATGATGTTCACTATAGGCCCAAAGTGACATGGCCAAACAACCATGGACTGACACCTCTGTAATCATTAGACAAAGTAAACCCTTCCTTTTTTTAAGTTGATTTTCTCAGGCATTTTATTATAGTTGTAGAAACCTACCACAGTGAGTTTCAGCTATATTCTTTCAGTGAATTCTTAAGATATGTTCTATATTTAGTGTTATAAATTATGACCTAAACTGGCTTCTAAACTGATTAATTCAATCCAAATAATTATAGTGGCAAAGAGTTATTATCATATAAATAGCATATAGTCTTTTAAAATAGCATATATGATTATTTTTGAGACACATTTACCTGTCTAATTTAGTGTAGGAAAAAATTGCCAGCAGGAAGGAAACTAGAAGTTAGAAATTCAGACTGGATCGAAAAATCCTCATATCTTTCAAATGAGCAAAAACATTTCAAAGTCAAATCTTTCAGAATTCGAAGCCAGTTCAGTTCAGACAATAAAGAAAATAACAGTTTGGATATTTTGACAGGTATAGAAGAGGCATAAGGTATGACTGATTAATTCAGTTGGAACATGATACTAATTGGGCAAAAGTCATTCTTTTGATTAAATTATTTTCCTGCACTCTGGTTTCTATAGGGTAAAAGCCAAAATGAATGGCTTACAAAGCCCTTCCAATGGCTTCCTTGCCCATTTTCCTTTCCTGTCTCCCCTCTCTCCTCCTCCTCCAGGCTGAAGGAAACACTTGAACAGGATTCTCTCTGAGGCTGCCTGCAAGTGAAGCTCTCTGCCTGGACAGCTTCCCTGAACACTTCCTTTGTGACAGTATTTATTCTGTCTCCCCTTGAGACACTGTCTATGTTTATAACTGCACTGGGCTCTCTAGGTGAGCTTCAGACACTATGTTTAATGGCTTGCTCCTCAGCTGGCCCTTCCCCCCAAACACTAATCTCCCTTTGTTTGATTTATTCATTCATTTCTTTCCTTTTTCTTTTCTTTTTTTTTTTCCTGGCATGGGGATGGAGCCCAGGGTACTCTACCAGCAAGCTCCATTTTAGTTTCTACTTTGAGACAGGGACTTACTAAGTTGCCCAGGCCTGCCTTAAACTTGTGATTCTCCTGCCTGAGACTCCTGAGTATATGGAAATACAGGCGTGTGGCTCCATGTCTAGCAACCCTAAACTATGTGAAGACAGGGATCATGCCTTTCCTTCACATAAAAAATTAAAAGTGTGGGATTTGGAATCTAGTAAGTGTTCAATACATTTAATAAATGCCTTTGTTCTTTGAATGAATGAACAGGTAGAAATGCTTGTAGTTCCAGAAAACAGCCAGTTCTTCCCACCCTGGTTATTGTCTTCTGAGGGATATCTTTGGGATATCTTTGGTTACTTTGAGAAAATTGGTGACAAGTCAATGGAAGCTCATTGTCCATAAATGGAAAAGGTGACTAAATTAAATTGTGGGTTCAGAGTAACAATGGATCAATAATGCCATTTTCCTTTTACAATGACAGCCATATTTAGCTATCAAATAATTACAGGGCCCTTTAAATGTTTGAGGTGTGACCAAAAGGTAATGAAAGGATTTTAATAAGCGAAACACGAAATCCACTATCTTTAACTTAAAAGTCATGCTGTTATAGAGACTTTAATATGCTGCTTTTACAACAATTAAGGTAACAATAAATCATGAATATCTAATGAATTTCCAAATATATATCATTTTCTCATAATACATTTATATTTTTAAAAGTATAATGACTATAAATTATTTATTTTACTAGAGTAGATTTTAGTTGTGAAAGATATAATAATGCCTGAAAAAGGCCAATGGAAGAATGCATCAGGGGTACCATAATAAACAGGGTTCATTTGTCAAGCTTCCAAGTTATTTCTAAATGTGCTGAACTTGAATTTTCAAACCACAGAAAACTTATTCTATAGGCAACCTTATTCCCATAATATATTCTGCCTAACTTCTCAAGACAATACTGTGTCGGAATTGAGAGGTATGGAGGGTAACCATTGAAAAACTTGAATTATTAGATTTTCTTGTTGGACTTGAACTTAGCTAACCTCCAAGAGACAACAAGGCAATTGATGGGAAAGGAAGATGTTTAAAGAGTTAAGTCCTGTTTAGTTCTAGCTTTCAAGTTACAGAAGAAAAGATTTAAATCCAAAAGGCCCTAAATATATTTCCAGCTGGTCAAAAGCATTTCCTTCAATTTCTTTTCTTTGCACTGCTGTAGAAAACCAACCAACTCAGAAACAAATGCCCCACTGCTCATCATTTTCTCATTTGTCACCGTCCTAATACCTGTGCTCTGGGCTGCTTCTCCTTGGTAACTGCTGTATCTTTATGGCAGAAAACCACCTTTGCTGTAATGGCTTAATGGGTATGGGTATGTTGTTTAATAATGTGAATTTATAAAAAAAAATGATTTTAAATGCTGAACAACATTTTTGTTTGTCAACAGTGTACAGATGGCGTACCTCCTGACATCTCAGACTAGATGGGAAAGACTGTGACTAAGCTATGGGACAAGTTTTATTTCATTTTCTTTATTTTACTGTTTTGGTAATTTTCTTCTCACTTGCTGGAATGTTTCTTAATTAAAACGCTCAGTTTCAAGCCATAATATTAAAAGTCTAAGTATCTTCAATGCCCTGCTTCTAAGTATTTTCTATTATTGTTGTAGTTATTTTATGATTAATAGACCTAAATAATAAGGTCAAACTTCTAGGAAACAGAAATATTCTTTAGTCTTTTTTTTCTGGGTGAAGAAAAGTGCAGTATTTTTGGCAGGGCTATAAAAAGCTTCTTTGAGTCTTAAAACTGTTCCTCTAATACAGTCATAAGCATTCAAAGTCACAGATAGGTATAATACAAAATCATGTTTAAGCAAGGTATTTTTGTGTCCCCAAATGGAGAGATTAGTCTAGCCTTTCACTAAACAAAAGGCTGTTCCATTTTTAATTCTTAACTCATTTGTTTCTTTCAAAATCACTCTTCTATTTAAATTTGTTACAATCCCCTGTTGCAACAAAATCCTATTATCATAAATCCTTTCCTACTGCTGGTGACGCCCCTTGAACACTGCAGATAATTCGAGTTCTTATGCATCACATACCCCATCCACTTTTCCAGAGCACAGAGGGCACCTCAAAGGGCGACAGTGTGGGTTCTTCAGAAGGAACCAGAGGAGCCTTGAACCCCACTGGGAGGGCAGACTCCAACAGCTGTGCAGCAGCCATCATCCTGTGGCTGCCACCAGGATGCAGGGGACACACCAGTCCAGAGGTAAAGTGACAACAACAAACTCGCCCAGAGTTTGTTATTTTAGCTTACTGAATACCAAGAAAATCTTGG
Source organism: Marmota marmota marmota (assembly GCF_001458135.2). Lineage (NCBI taxonomy): Eukaryota > Metazoa > Chordata > Mammalia > Rodentia > Sciuridae > Marmota > Marmota marmota. The sequence continues at coordinate 6,453,860 of NW_026000078.1, read as the reverse complement.
GAAGTGCTTATTCACCTCAATTTTACAATCCAACTGGTATGCTGGGTTTTCAAATTGTATAGTTTGTATTAACTCAATTTTATCATCGATTGTTTCTCCTGATGTTAAACAGATCTGATGGCTACTCTGGCCACCATGGTAGGTGTATATTTAAAGAACACATTTTCCAGCCTGCTCTCCATTTTACAGTTTTACTGGAGCATTCTCATGTCAACCAAGCCCCCTGGGCTTTGAGAAGTGATGAATCCTAAAAGATGTTTTCCCCACAGAAACCACGAGGTAAATGTAACAAGTAATCAATCTCCTGAGCAGCAATCAGGCAACCACTTAATGAACACACTACACAAACAAAATAATTAATCTAAGCACTGTCCCGAATAGTAATTAATCTAATCGGCTCCGAGTGATGTGTTTGTTCACCGTACACTATTTTGTTTCATAGTTGTCATAGTTAAAGGTGTCAGAGGCAGTACAAATGGGTTAACCCGTTTAAAAGAATACTAATTTCAAGAGGAAAGTGTTGACACGCAGGTTTATGCAGTGTGGGATGTTCGCTCCTTTGTTTGCACAGAGAAACAACACATATCAAAGTCAGAGCAAAACAAAAAAGGACAAATGCTTTAAAATTAAAGAGGTAACAGAAGCAACACTACTAACCATCAGGCAATCATTAGGCAAAGACCAGAGGACAATGAGACTGTGATCTAGAACAATAATTGCCTTCTGGAGATGGGCAGGTAAACATAATTAATGCCCGGATGAATGAAATTGAAAGTTAATGAAAAATACTCAAAAGAATACCCTTCTGTGACACCCAAGTTGAGAATAAGAATGGCTTGACCTCCCTGGGAAAAATGGGTGGCATGGGAACTGATCCTGATGATTGAGAACAATCCCCTCTTAGCTGTTTCTTTTTTCTGGATCCTGAATTCAATAATTTCAAAGGTTGCCAGTTAACTGGGCATTGAACTTCACTTTATGTCATGGAGACCAAACCTTTATTGTAGGGTGGATATACAGTCACAAGAAAAAAAGGAGTTACCAGACTGTTCTGTAACTGGCATGTGGCTCAGGAGTGTAATATACAGTGGAATTTAGCCTCAATTTAGGTCAGACCCTACTGAGCAATAGCTACTTTCTCAGCCCATGGAAACCAACTGAGACCACCTTCAGACTTTTAGGCTCATTTTTGGAAAATATCCATGAAATTGAGATTGTGGGTTTCAAAATGCTTGGTTATGAGAATTTTGTTGTTGTTGTTGTTTGGTTTTTGGCATCTTTTAGTCCTTGGGTAAGAAAATGAAACAAGGATAGCAAGCATTTTTTTTTTCCATTTAAACAATTAGAAATTTATCCAAGACCAGGTGATCAATACTTTGCTAACTGTGAAGGAGTTTACAATTTCAGTTGGGAAAAAGACATGCCAAGACATTAGTACCTGCATATTTTATAATCTTTGATGGAAATGAAGGGTCAACCCTACATCTATAGTATGAATGGTCACCCATCAGAAATCAGATGAGTAAGAGAAAAATTACAAACATAGACAAGACCATAGGATCATAGGATTTGGAGTAAGAACCAATTTTGGTGGTCATGGATTTCAACATGGGGGAAAGACCAACACATCAATATCTATGAAGAGTAAGTAACTTACTTAAGGTTATACAGAAGTGGGATGATAATTTCCCACTTGGAGCTCTATCCAACTCACAGTGAACTCTATTGTCTCACCTTCAAGATGACGTAAGCTTGACAGTTTGCCTGGTCCATTTCAGCAGGAATGTTAACTGAGATGTAAGAAGTTTTCTCTCCTAACCTGTGTCAGAATATTCACTCCTATTCTGGATATGGCTCACTTCATCCAACCCAATTCCTGATCTCCTGCTAGTCTGGCATTTTTAGTTTCATGTTTCTGCTTTTATCTCCTACTGATCAAATTTTCTAATAGTTACAGTGAGCAATGTTTCCTTCTAAATATGTTTTCCACTACTATATTCCTAACAGCAGCAGAAATCTCCCAGGCTCATCACAAGAAGGGACACTACTTACGTTCAAGCAGGCATTCTTAAAGGAAACACAAAGGTATGTCTTCTTACAGTGAAGATGGTGATAAGGTATGCACCTATTTTGTGGTGTCAGCAATAGGGCTATGTCTATCACAGTGTTGGTTTTACTCTCCACCAATTGACTGAACAGAAGGGCTTTTCCATGTGGTTACATTAGTACCAAATAAAGCTCGCTCTCTCTCTCTCTCTCTCTCTCTCTCTCTCTCTCTCTCTCTCTCTCTCTC
>NW_026000078.1:6381132-6450987 GCF_001458135.2 Marmota marmota marmota | reverse complement strand
AAAGCTCTCTCTCTCTCTCTCTCTCTCTCTCTCTCTCTCTCTCTCTCTCTCTCTCTCTCTGACTATAGTTACCTAAAGCCGGAGTGGATACCCAAGCCAGGGAACCAAACCACAGTCTGATCTGAACCAGTAAAATATTCTTTCCTAGAAATTTGGAATTCAGTCACCGAAAGACTGTGGTTGCTGGTTGTGGGGAGCCCTAAGGCAAAGTCAAGTGAAATCTATGCCCGAAGCAGTACCTTAGTAAGCCAAATCTACCTTTGCACAGGATAAACTTGCAAAAAGAGCAAAACTGAAGAGAGAAAGCTGGCCTGCTAAGACAACCAGGGTTAGGGCTCAGAAGCTGACCAAAACAGCAAGAAATGGCCTAGAACTAGAAGAAGGCTCCGTCTCACCTCATCTGGCTCAGCTGTCTGCAATTTCCTGTTTCTAGGTGCCGGTGTAATTGCCTGTTAGATCTGTGCAGTAAACATTGTGCTTGCAGTCATTGGTTTCTGTGACTTTAAATACAACATTTCTAGTGCTGGAATAGGAAAGCATCACTGCTTGGTGATTCTCTATTTGAAAGATCTGGGACCAGGCATACAATTATCAAATAGCAAATTAGTTACTGGGGTAAGAGAAAACAATGTGTCATGGAGCTCCTGTAAAAATTTCACACAGAAGTGGGTGTCAGTGATGAATTAATTTGGGCTGGAAAAAAAGCAATCAAAATAGTCAATTGCTATGGTTTAGATCATGAATGTCCCCCAAAGACACATGTGTTGAAGTCTAAGTCTCCAGCATGTGGTGCTACTGGGGGGTGGCAAAGCCTTTGCGTGTGGGGCCTCATGGAAGTTAAACCACTGGAGCTATGCCCCTGAAGGGGATGTTGGGAGCCTGGGCTCTTCCTGTCTCTTTGCTTCCTGGCTGCCATGAGGGGCAGCTCCTCTGTCACAACTATTGCCATGATATAATGTGTTGCTACAGGCCCAAAGCATTGGGGCCAAGAGACCATAGTCTGAAACCTCTGAAATCATAAGCCAAAAATAAATATTTTTTTTCTTAAGTTATTTATCACAGGTATTTTACTACAGCAATGGAAAACTAACATACTTACTATAACCCAGCTAGTCTTATAGCCTCTAAGCATTTATATTTATGAAACATTTAATCTGCATAACATCCTCTGAAACACATGTTATTAGCCCCACTTTACAGAAGAGGAACTCATACAGAAAGAAATGATATGCTGTGCTCAAAGTCACACAACTAATACCTAGGCACTAGTCAACCATAGAAGCTGGTTCCAGAGTCCACCCTCCTAAAGTATATATTCTTCTGTCTTCAATATTTTAGTAGGTGGACCTTTCTCTGCCTTGAGTACAGATTACAGGAACAGTAAAGATGGAAAAAGTATAAGCTGTGTCTAAGGAATATTCCAATTTGGCTGAAAATAATGTGATTATGGACAAGTACATGGAGGAAACTGGAAAGGTCAATGAAAACAAAGAGCCCTTAATGCCTAGGCAAGGCATTGGGCATTAAGCGACTGAATGCCAATCCCTTGTTCTGTGGGAAATATAAAACTGACCTAAGTAAAGAAACTGCTGCAGGCGGTAACGAGGAGGGTTTATATGCACTCAGCACCTAACCTGAGTAGCACTAGCCTCTGGCTTCTTTGCTGGTGCTGCACTTTAAAAGGGGGCATCAGACACATAGGCCCCTAGGATTCTGAGCAGCAGAGTGACAGGGTCAAAGTTGAGGTATAGGAGTCTGGTATGATAGAGATGGGTTCAATTATTGGCATCAATTTAGATACCAATGTACCAGTCTAGGTAGAGTATTTATGGCCTTGACCTAAGGCAATGGGATGGAAAGAGAGGGCAGATGCCCTAGATCGTGAACAGAGTTAAAGGATTGTTAACTAATTTGGTAATGGCATGCTAAGGTGAAGGAGTCAACTGAAATTTAAAGTTTTTTCTTCTGGGATCATAATTTTGAGGGATCTTGAGAATGGTGATGCTAGTAAAAAGGCTAAAAACCAAAAAGAGGAACTGGTTTTGCTGAATGCTAGCAGAGAGATAAAGTGAGTATGTGTTTTGAGCAGGATGATGAACTGAGTTTCCATAAGGATGGTTAAACTAATAAAAACATTTACTCATCAAAGGAAGGTTCTATTAGGCACAATTCAGCCTTTTCATTAAGATGTAGATCTGTCAGAAATATGTTAGTAAGGTTCCCATTAAAACGTAGTTTTGAAATGTTTTGGCACTTAGAGAGATAAAACCATCAACCAGAAAAGTCAATCTTCCAGAACATGTTCTTCTCCCTGTGATTGTGAATGAGCTGGAGCATGACTCTGTGAAATCTTTCTACCGCAATATTTTAATATTTTTCCCTTGAAACATATCTTTCATTATTAAAGGCATTAACAAGCGATAAAGAGTAACATAAGGACAATCACATAGTAAAAGAATTTTATTGATAAAATATAAATGTTATTTTAATAAGCAAAAATTGGCCAATGGAGTCAAGCCCTCTGAAGAGGATAATGTAGTGCTACCTGGATCCCCACCTCAGAACCAAGATGTCCAATCCACCAGCTGCCTGAAAGGTTGGATGCTTGTGGCTGGAGCTGTCTTGATCAAGGTTGCTCTACCTCCCTGGGAGCAGTTCACACAATGATCTGCTGATGCATCTAAACACCTAGCCTCTTGCCTGGGTTCTGGACATCTCTGGAGAGCCAAGTGAGGTTGAAATCAGTATTGGAAAGGTATTCCCTCTCTCTTTCCCCCTTTCTCCTTCACAAGAGCCCTTCTTGAGAATATTCCCAATAGCCTTCCTGTGACCTCAGATGTCACAACCTGTTTCCCAGGAACCTATCTGCCATACCCTCCTTGTGTATCACTCCCACCTTGATCCCCACCAGCATGAACCACCTTCTGAAATTTGGTGTTTATCATTTCTATATAGTCCTTTATCTATTTAACACAAGAAGTTTTCAGTTTTCTACATTCTTTTAAAGCCAACTTTCTCATATTACCACTTTAAAAACTTCCTTGATTAAAATAGTCGCTGAATTAAATCTATGAAAAGAACAACAATCTGGACATATGTCTCAAGGTATAAATTTGTGCCAATGAAGATTGCATCAAAGATTGTAGGTGAATTTAGATGGAGGAATAAGTTTCTGAAGTTTATATGTAACAAGAAAAGCACTTCCCCCACTACCCTGGCATCGAGACTATTGCCATCAGGAAGGACCACTGGAAGGAATTGACTTAGAAAAGAATATCTCTCTGCACCTGTTCTTCCCCCACATAAGCCCAGTGCATTTTATTGTTGAAAGAGGTGATTTAAAAACAGAAGAGAGGAATGCATATTGTGGTGACATTTCCCAAGGTATAACTCATGAATTATTATTTTTAGAGGATGCTTATGGTTTTTATTGTACAGGAAAGGTCTTACTAGTGAGACAAATATGTGAAAATTTAAGACTGACAATGTGAAATTAGTTCAATTTTTTCAGCAATGTAACCCTAACCCTAACCCTAACCCTAACCCTAACCCTAACCCTAACCCCTAACCCTAACCCTAACCCTAACCCTGTATGGGCCAATATATAGTGTAGATTTTCAACAGGGAAATATTTTATAGAGTTTTTTCTAAATTCATTTGAATATAGAATCCTTTTTGGGGGGAGTGGTCTCAAAATCACAACACCTTTGGGGAATGACCATCTTTGTGAATTATGCAAGACATAATTTCTTAAGAGAAACTATCCAAATACGTACAAAGCTTCCCAAACAAATCTTGAAATTTCAAATAATATATTTAAACCTCTAATAAAGTAAACTTCTAATAAAATAAATAAAGGAATATTCTTCAGGTTTTATAAGAAGCTTGTTTTGTGCACAAGTACACATAAGGAAAGGAAAATATGAAATTTGGCACTTTGGACATGAAGAAACAGTGTCTTCCTCTTCTAATATCCTCTTGACTTAGGAATGTGATCAGAATAAGAAACCTGAATAATAATTGACAAGTTAATAAAATCATTGATATTATGAATGTCATTAAAGATTCAGTGAACTCAAGTTGATAGTCAAAAGCAATGAAATATGCTTAAGTCACAGAAGACTGGAAGACAAGTGGGTAATGAAGATCTACATATGTGACCCCAGTTCTTCAATGAGATTAACTCTTTATTACCTCCCACATCTGCTGTAGTTCTGAATCTGTGAATGCAAGTGACAACCTCAAGCTTTACTAAACCCCAAACTGACTTCACCACTTGCCCTTCCCCTGTCACCAGCTGAAGAAAACAGTAAGCATGTGGCTATTGACCATTGCAGCAGTGTTCCTGGATGAATCCTCTCCATTCTGATTCTGGAGCCAAGACCCTTAACAGAAATATCTGGATAGCCATAAGACTGAGCCTGGGCTGCTAAGAAGTCCCCCAAATCTTTTCTTCCTTTCTTGGCTCCCACAGTTAAGGACAAGGTAACATACTTGTATAACACTATACAGAGTGGGATTTTCTCTCTAAATAGAAAGGCATGGCATGTTGGCAATAGTCTAGCTAAGAAAGACCACAGTCCTCTACAGTGATGCAGGGAACATTTTGAATGCCAATCCCTTGTTCTGTGGGAACTATAAAACTGATTTAAGTAAAGAAACAGCTGCAGGAGATAACAAGGAGGTTTTATATGCACTTAGCCACCTTACCTGAGTAACACTAGCCTCTGGCTTCTTTGCTGGTGCTGCACTTTAAAAGGGGGCATCAGACACATATAACCCACCACAGAACAGCAGAGCTTCTCAAGGCCTGGATGGTAAACAAAGTCCACAGCTGCAACCCCTACTTTACTTGATGCTGATATTGTCTCACTTACAAGAGGAGCCATTTGTTGGGAGTTAATAAGACCCTCTTTGTTTATCTGGCAGGTTGTTGGCATTGCAACTTTGACATTCAGGAACCTGTGAAGGAAGGCCAATGTTTTAGTCAACTTTTCTATTGCTCTGACTAAAAGACCTGACCAGAACAATTTTAAGAGGAAAAGTTTATTTGGGGGCTCATGATTTCCGAGGTCTCAGTCCATAGAGGAACACATTTCTTGGGGCTCAAGGTAAGGCAGCACATCATGGTGAAAGAGTGTGGTGGAGGGAAGCAGCTTCCTTCATGATGATCAGGAAACAGAGAGAGAGAGTTTCACTTGCCAGATGCAAAATGTATACCCCAGAGGCACACTCCCAATGCCCACCTGCTCCAGCCCACACCCTATCTGCCTTCATTTGCCACTCAGTTAATCCCCACCAGGGGCTTTCATAACCCAATCGTTTCACTTCTGAATGTTCTTGTGTTTTCTCACTTATGAGCTTATGAAGGACACCTAATACTAAACCATAATAGCCAACGACATGATCTGGAGGAAAGGGGAAAGATCAGATCGAGTGGTAAGAATGAGACCCAATCCCATAGTACCAGGCAGAAAGTGAAAGAAAAGGGCCATGTTTCCTATATAGATCTGTCTGGAAGTCACTAACACATGTGAAAACATACCATGCTTATAACTACATGAATTATCACATTTGATTGTTTCAACAGTCAAACAAGTTGGATATCATTATTATACCCACTTTTCAGAAGAGGACTCCTAAGTCTTAGGTATTCTAAGCAACTTGCCTGAGTCTTCTGAGTTCATGAGTCATAGAGGAGCCTGCCTCACTCTGTACTTTGTGCTGTTCATGACATGATCCTCTTTGTTTCTGTCCCACTAGTGGCTCTGTGACCTCATTTTTGACACACGACCAAGAGAGAATAAAAAACAAAGGAAAGTCCCGCTAATGAAGTCATGATTATTTCTAGATAGGATAGAGTGTGCTTCTGTGGCATGACTAAGGCCTCTACGATTCTCAGTCAGCATTCAGGAAACGACCAGTGGTGAGCATGCAGATGGAAAGCCTCCGAAGTATAAGATTATTCTTATGGAGAATTGCTCTTTTGGCTTCATCCACCAGAGCCACACAGTGGTCTCCTGAAATGTACCTCTGTGAAAAATCAGGCAGAAAGGCAGCCTCATTTCCGAATTCACTGGGTTTCTAGGGTGACAGCCACATCAATAAAGCCACAGAGAAGTGGCAGAGAATGTGACATGTCTTTCTAGGAATAACCAACCAGTCCCTGGCTGAAAGCTGTAATTTTTACCAAGAAGAGAAGCACACAATGGGTTTTATAATCTGCATGAGGGTGCTGTGTAATATGAAAAAATTAAGCTTACTACATTTACCTCTATTTTAAAAGGGATCTTGAATTTTATTTAGTGAAACTTAGATTTAGTGAAAAGCTCCTGCAAGTAACCAGTTTATTATATTTAAATGCATTTTTATAACTTATTACACAAGGGTTCTGAGATAGTAAAATTTAAGATTTCAGTATTAGCAACTATTGCAATAAAAATTTAGCATAAATAAAAATATTTTTAACATTACAATATTCATGATACAGGAAATGGGGTAGATGAGAAAATCAAATTTAAACAGAGCCTCTCAAGATTATTCTTACTGTATGAATTGAGGATTAGATATATTTCCCCATTGTAAAACAGGGATTAATAAATTTATAATAACATTCCTTTATGAGCAGGTGCATGTAAGCTTTCATTTCCACAAAGGGCATTTTTTGGCTTAAATAGAATAAAACTCTAATGTAGACTTTATGGCATGTGCACGTTGAACACACCAAACAATTTCCCTAAGTTATATGCCTACATGTAAATTTGAGTAAACTTGCCATAAAGCTGTATTTAGACAACTAAAAATTACACAAACAGCTTTTCTAGATACTTTATAGCCTAATAACAAGAATTAGATAAATTTTCATAAAGAAACAATTTTTTTCAACTGCTAAATTTAGAGATTTAAAAGTTAGTATTAAGATATATGAAATAAATTTTGTCCTAATAAAAGAATTAGAAAAGTATTTATCATTTACTCATCACCTAACATATGCCCACCCTTAAAGTAGTCTCTTTACACATAAAGTAAATGTACATAACATGAAGTATAATCACTATGGAACAACTATTATTAGTTCCATTTTGTAGATGAGAAAATAGTGACTTAGTGTTAATCCCTAGTTTAAACCAAACCCATGTCATTCGTGATAACGTGACAAGTCATTCCAATGCTGATGTACTCCTGTGGCTATTATTCCCTATTCAATTGCTCTTCACCCATTTCCACCTATAATAACCACAATAAAAGTATTTTTATAGATTCATACTCTGCAAATCATTCAAATATAGTAGCATCAGATTAGAATAAGAAAAATGTATTGATTACAAGCAATGGTAAAAATCAACACAATAATGTTAATGAAAAGAAATACATACAAATGGTAAAAAGCAAATTAAACTTGAAAAATCATTTCAATTTAAAAACTGAGCAGTGGCAATAAGAGCAGAGATTCTTTTTTTTTCTTATAATAGCTGGATAGCCTGATGGCTCATTTCATTGTGCAACAATATTCTGATTTTTCTCCTGAAGCTGGAAATGCCTATTTACCAGAATGAGAAAAATACTTACACTTATGTAAACTGCAGTGGTAAATTATGCATGCTCAATTAATCCACAAGTACAGCCTTGGGTTTGCTTAAGGTTCTTGAGGCATAAGATGCAGGTGCCATGATGATAATTTATCAACCCCTAGATTTTTAGTCATCTATTCAGATTAGGTTGATTCTGTATAAAATGTTCACGGTTTTAAAAGAATTGCATAGATAAATTCTTGCAGCTGCCCCTCCCCCACCACATAATTCATTATCAAGCGCCATGGACGTGAAAGATGAACACTTCTGGGTCTTTTTTTTTTTATACAGTTCTGAGAAAGTACTGTTAGTAACAAATCCTGCCCATAATAAATCTTCTTTATTTACTGCCCACCTGGCTGAGGCTCTATCAGTATCAGCAGGAAAAAAAGATAAAATCTTATCAGTGAACTGAACTGACACCAGATGCAGTTTCCCTTTCAGGACTCTGGGTATGTGAATTGCACACTGGTTCTGTCAGGCTCCCAAGTGACAGCTAAATTCTCCAGCATGAGGTGCACTGCCCAGCTTGTGCCGTTTAACTAAAGGTCTTGCTGTCCTTTCTACATTATTCACCTGACTCAGAAGATGTGCACATGACATGTATGAGAGGAAGTTGAAGGGGAGGGAGGGAGGGAGGAAGAGAGAGAGAGAGACAAGCACTTTGAGCCCAGGAGGAAGGAAGGAGAACAGACAGAGCAAGGAACCTCAAAATTACTGAACTACTGGATCATTTATTCCCTAAGAGAAACTGAAACAAAGAGTGGAAAATTTAATGCTCTAACGCAAACTGGGATAATGGCAGTGTTTGCATTAGAGAATAAAAGGGGGCCTATTATTACTAAGAGAGCAGTACTGGTTTGTATGGAGCAGCAGATGTGGCGACATAATGCAGCATACCTCACGTGCCACAGTGCTGGGGTGTAGAGGAGAAACCAAATTGTCAACACTTTCTAATTTTTCAGAATCATGAGTTTTAGAAGTTAATAGGCAACATAAAATAAAAAGCAATACTTGAAACTTGTAGATGTTACCTATTTTAGTAGTAATTTTATCTCCATAGGATAAACTAAATGTAGACAACACCAAAATGCTATTTATTGGTTTATGTCTTCATAAAGCAGATATTTAAAAATAAACAGGCATTTTCATATATGAAGTTGGTAATTTACACATTCATTGCAACTATCGATGTATTTTTCAGATGTGTTTATTGTATTAACATGTTTTTAATCTTCCAATAATTATTCGCATGGCTTGGAATGGTAATAATTCCAATTACTTACAAACTAAGTTTGTTAGTAATGCAGTTTTTCATTTCAAAATGAAACCAAAGATTACTATCTTGGGCTGGGGATGTGGCTCAAGCGGTAGCGCGCTCGCCTGGCATGCGCGGGGCACTGGGTTCGATCCTCAGCACCACATAAAATAAAATAAAGATGTTGTGTCCGCCAAAAACTGAAAAAAAAAGTATTAAAAAAATTCTCTCTCTCTCTCTCTCTCTCAAAAAAAAAGATATTATCTTCTTATAGGGGAAGCCACTTTCACTATACTTACCAAATTGTAATTTAGATAGTTGCTAATATACTTAAAGACCAAGGGTGGAAGGCACTGAATGGTTCATTAAATGTGTATTATTATTATATTAAAATAATTTGAGTACACAGGCTCAGTGTAAAATAAATCTCTCAATTTCTTGAGACATTTTCCTTTCCTCAAAAGCACTATTATCTATTTATTATGCAATTCTTCCAAATATATTCTAGGTGTAGATATATGAAAAGAGTGAGTGAATAAAACCAAGGTACCTAACAGCAGTTAATCTCTGTTTTTTTTTTTTTTTCATTTAATGTATCTTGTATCTAGTCTTTCAAACTGGCAAATAGAATTCAGTCTTAAGGATATGCCATTATTTATTTAAATAATCCCCATTCATATTCATTTAAGTTATTCTCAGTCGTTTTCAAGCTTAAAACATTTTTAGAGCCAACTTTTGGGGTCACTTTTTCTCTTCCAAAACTTACTGCTTTTTCCAGAAATGCTCAAATTCAATCCAATCACTGATGTTATAACAAGTATAAAGCCTGCACAGAAATAGCTGCAAAGTTACAAGGAGAAACATACCACATGGAATATAAATGTGGGCAAAAAATATTTTGTATAATTTTTCAAAGGAATAAAAGTCAAGTTCACAAGTTATGAGGATTTTCAACAAACCCCTTGATGCTCTGATCAAGCCTTAGAAATTTAAATCAGAAAGCCTCTGGCAACCTTACCTCTAAGTAATCAAAAGCTCACTTTCCCTGTCTATGACATATTGACATACAATAACCTCTTATTCCAAAGACTTATTTCTTCTCAAATAAGGCTTTTCATTACTTTGTTCCCTGGTTGCATTTAATCCTTCAGAATAAAATCCCTCCCCCTTTAATTTGGAAATCCAATAAAACAAAGGTATTGAAGTACAACTATATTCACTTCAGCCCCTCACTGAGATCTGACCTCATCATTAGGAGATGAGGTGGTCAAGTGGCCAGAGGGAAAAGATTTTTTTTTGTTTCCTGAAATAAGCAACTTCTCTTTTTATTCTTTTCAACAAATAGATAGATAGATAAGTAGGTAGACAGATCAGATAGATAGATAGATAGATAGATAGATAGATAGATATAGATCAATATAGATATATCAACTACCTATCAAGTATATATTAAGATTAGGATCCAAGTGAGAACAAAACTTTTGGCATGTTCATTTGTAGGCCACAAATACACAAATACAGGAAGGAAGAATTGGTCTGCTGTTTTACTTAACACATCCCACACAATATTCTCTGGGACAATCTGCATTTGTCTTACTACTTAATACAACCATGTAGTAGGACAGCTTCCTCTTACCACAGGTTTCTACAATATTTCAGTTAGAGCAGATATTCTTCACAGAATTTTTCTTTTTGCCACATATATACGTGTAAACATCAAACACATTCTAATATATACATATAATATATTTCAGAATAAAATGCTTAACTAAAAAAGCCCGTGAGAACTTCGTGTTCAAAGTTAGTTCAGTTCTCTAAAGACAGTTGTATGAATCCCTCCCTCTGTTTTGCCCCAAAATTTGTTCATGGTATCAAATTATCACTCCAAATCAAGTCAAGCAATCAGTTGAATTTGTTGAAGCATGGGATAGTAATGATGCCCTTGAACATTTTCTTGAGAGAATAGGGTGGTGTTCCAGGGAGAACTGGAATACAACTCTTGGCATTTTTTTTTCCTGCCCAATCAACATCACTGCTTCTTCTTTTCCATTTATACCTAGATTTGGCTGTTCGAGGAGGTCTCCTATCCAAGAACCCATTAGTAATTTATCAAAAGAGCAAATGTCATTATGCAGGATGCCAAGGGAACTGTTTTGCATTTGATTTCTGGTTCTTATAGCAGTATTATTGATTTAGTATTCTCCAGCATAACATGGGCTAGACACTGTTGTGTTGATCTTTGTATTTTTGAACTGTCAATCATAAATGATCCAAGGCTTTCCAAAATATTTAACCATATGATAGTAGAAGGTCCAACTCATGACCTGAAAATAATAGTTTATCTGAAATTCTCTAACTTTACAAGATACAATAAGGATTTGCTTTATTTCTACTAAAAAAGGAAGGTTTGTTCAAAGAAGAAATCTCAATAATTATTTCCAAAACCCTTTAATGTATAAGTTATCAACTCTGAAGTGATTTTTAAAGATACTTATTTTAGACCTGTATTCTGCCAAAAGAAGAAACTGAGTATGCAGAAGGTAGGTAAAATGAGGGAGCTTCACATAATTTCTAAATAAGTAAAGAACTCAGGAATTTTTCTGGTACATAATCATGAATTGTTTTTTTAAGAAATCATTTAACTGGTTAAAACTATATCTATTTCTATTGTATGCATTGTATTTATAGTGTGCATAGTTTGCTCACCTTTTTTCACTAACTAAACAATGAAAATCAAATTGAACTCATGAAAACCAAATCATTAGCTAGGTATTAATGGGAAGTATTTAACTGCATGTCATATTTTGCAAAGATCAAGAAACATTGGCAGAAGAATGTACACATCTTTTGGCAAAAGAGATATTATATTACACAGTATCTAACAGCTTCAGCAGGATCCTGTCCAATCAGAAAGAACAACTTCACTACTTAGCCAGTCCCCTCAAAAAATAAATGCCGAATGTTTTCTCTGATATAAGGAGGCTGACTCATAGTGGGGTAGGGAGGGGGAGCATGGGAGGAATAGACGAATTCTAGATAGGGAAGAGGGGTGGGAGAGAAAGGGAGGAGGCAGGGGATTAACAAGGATGGTGGAATGTGATGGACATCATTATCCAAAGTGAAGACACAAATTGGGTGTCAACCTACTTTATATACAAACAGAGATATGAAAAATTGTGGTATATATGTGTAATAAGAATTGTCATGCAAAAAAGTACATGTATAAAGACATGAATTGGTGTGAACATACTTTATACACAAAGCTATGAAAAATTGTGCTCTATATGTGTAATAAGAATTGTAATGCATTCCACTGTTGTGTATTTAAAAAAATAAAATCAATTAAATAAAAAAAAGAAAGAACAACTTCACTACTAAGCTCTGAAATTGGCTCTGAAGAGCCAGAGTTACCTATCATTGCCCCAACTGTTCTTTCAATGCTGAACGTGGCCTTCTGAAATTTCCTGGAGTGCAAAGGTCAGGTGAATGGGCTTTGGATTTAAGTAGCCAAGTTTGACTTCTGACTCTGCCATGATTTACTGACAGTGAGAACTGACTTGACTAAAATTAAATTTTCTAATCTTCACTTACAAAGGGCAGAGGAAACTCCCTTCGAATGCTTGTTAGCAAAACTGGGTCCTTGTGTTGCAAGAGCTTTACTGTCCTCACTGCAAAAACAAATAATTTTAAAAGCTGCTTTGTATCTGTTTCTGGATGAGATTAATTGCATTTCTCTACTGTATCATCACACACCACAAACTTGAGAACAATGCTATTTGATAGAAACTTCTGCATGAATGACATCGTTCTCTCTCTCTGATGTTCAGAAGAGCAGTCAGTAGCTACTAGTGACTACTGAGCATTACAAATGTGACTACTGAATTTGAGGTTCTATTTAATTTTATATAATTTTAATTATATCAGATTTAAATAGCTAGTGACCAGATTATTGGGCAGAACAATACTAGAGAGCCTAGTTCTACATGCGCTAGACTCCATTTCCCTCACCATTCATCTCGAATTAACCTCTACCTCCACTATCAAGGATCTCTTTATTTTTTTTTCTTTAATTACCTGTTCCAAGCTAATGTCTTAAGCTATTGTGCTCCACACCCCTACTTTAACCCCAGGTTGACCAGAATGCCATTGATGGCCTCTTTCTCTCTGGGCTCATTATACTCAGGGCTTCAATGGCTTCACACAACCCATACCAGTGTCTGGTCTGCCAGATTTTTAAGAGACTTGAGCTCTCATTGGTTGAATTATTTATCTATCATCACCGTGGTTTCAGAAGGTTAGGGGTCACTCCCTGGTTGATGTGGTTCCAGAAAATGGGCTTCTGGATCAAGAATGTCAAAAGGGTTCAATTTCAGGCATTATTCAAAAAAAAAAAAAAGTAAATAAAATGGAGCACTTCAGACCTGATATTTAAACTCAAAATGAGATGTCAAATCCTCCCCCATCCTTTAATTTCTATTGCAATCTAGTATGTCTCATTGCTTGATCTGACTCTTGGGCCTGAGCTATATAATCCTAGGGACTGATTGGAGACAAAGCATGAAACATTCATAAAATTTTCTGAGTGACAAATTGCTAGTGCTGCTCTAAAGCCTGCTGTTCAGATTGTTTTCCTTCCTCTAGCCTAGGCAGCTTGCTCAGGTATATCTGAAATGTTCTACTCCCTCTGGGTCTAACTCTTCCTATTATCTGACATTCGTGGCTTTCCTCCACCAACCCTAGGCATAATTATTTGTCCCCATGTTTGTGACTTCACTGTATTTCTACACTTCCTCATGTTGGCAGCTATCACACTGCCCAGTATAAAGCAGGTGTTGAACAAGCAAATGAACTAATGATAGTAGCATATTTGTCTAGGTCACTTTCTTGGCTGCTGCTTTCTAAGTGCCTGGATCACAACTTATTTATCATTAAATTCCTAATGAGAAATAGTGCCTGGAATATAGGAAGCATTAAAAATCAGATTTCAGTATAAATGACATGCAAGGGCTTTTGGTGATTTTTTTTTTCCTATTCTGTCCACATTCTAACAAGGGTCCTCAAACCCTGGCTCTCTGGACTGTCATTCTTTATCCTGCCTCTGTTCCTTAGTGGTCCAGGTCTTAACTCCCTGCCCAAAGCTTTGATAATATGTATGCCTTCAGTCTATCTGCCTATCTTATTTCTGATCCATTTGCTTGACTTCATTTAACAAATGTTTATCTACTTTATTATCTTAGATTCATATTAATTTATTTTTCTTTTAATTAGCACATTATAATCATACATATTTGTGGGGCACATTTTGATATTTCAATTCATATATACAATGTGCACTGATTAAATCAGGGTAATTAATTCTTTCTTTTTTTTTCATGTCTATATGTTTGCAGATTTCAAGCACCTGCCATCAACTACGTCATATATATATATAACAGGTTATTGTGAAGTCTAGTCACCTTACTGTGCTGTGGAACACCAGAACTCATTCCTACTGTCTAACTATGTCCAGGTACGTATTACCCAACCTTCCCTAGCACCCCCCCCCTTCTCTCCTCTTCCTAGCTTTGGGTAATTACTACTCTACTCTATTCTACTTTCACAAATATTTATTCTTTTCCTACTTTGTGCCAGATAAAAGTCATACGTTGGTTTACTAACTGCATCAACCTATTTACCAGACTTATTTTTTTTAATCAATCATGGTTTAAAAATATGAGTACAGTTTCCTAGTCCTTGTTGAATAATTTTATATTGGATGGGATTCGGGATCTTGAGTTATTCTTATTTTTTTAGTTTCTGGGCAAAGAAAAAAGAGACCAAGCTCCACTGTGGTCAGTCTCATGCCCTTGTTTCTTGCCTCAGCTTCTTTCCCCTCCCCCATCTTTGTCTGCTTTCTCTGGTATTAGGAATATTTTATTTGATCTTATTCTCTGTCTTCTCAGCATATTAATTATGCATATACAAAAAATTTAGCAGTTTCCTTAGCATTTATAACACAATTTTAGCTAATCTAAGTCCATCTTTAAATAACACTACACACAGCTTCACACAGTGCAGGCTCCCTGTGGTAGAGCATTCTTGGTCACTTCCATACCTTTTGACATAGCTGCCACGTGCTTTGATCACCCAATCCACTGCTGCTGTTATTGCCTAAAATAATTATCTTTTAGAAAAATTAGGAATAAGAAAAATAAAATATTTGCCTTCACGTTTTCCCTCTTCAAAGCTCCTCTTTTCCTTATGCAGAGCTGTATTTACGAACTTTGTCTTTTTCCTTCTGCCTAAAGAATGTAAATCCTTACTTTTGAATGGTGATTGCAACATAAAGAATTCCAGGTTGACATTCTTTTTTTTTTAAGGTGTCTTATTTTTTTTTAAGAGAGTGTGTGTGAGAGAGAGAGAGAGAGAAAGAGAGAGAGAGAGAGAAGGAGTGAGAGAGAATTTTTTAATATTTATTTTTTAGTTTTCGGCGGGCACAACATCTTTGTTTGTATGTGGTGCTGAGGATCGAACCCGGGCCACACGCGTGCCAGGCGAGCGGGCTACCGCTTGAGCCACATCCCCAGCCCCCCAGGTTGACATTCTTGTCCACTCAACACTCCATGCTTTTCCTGCTTGCCTGATTTCTGAACAGAAGTCCATGGTAAGTACTGCATGTTTTCCTCTGTAAGTGAGGTGTTTCTCCTTGCTGAATTCTTCCAGTATGTTTCTGTTCATGATTTTCTGCAGTCTGAATATGATATTCCTAGATGTTGTGGTGTGGTGTGGTGTGTGCATGTGCACATAAAATGTACATAGTGATCTTATTTCTATCTTACCTCTTGACTTTGACAGTAGCTTTTTAGCTGTCATCTACTATTTTTATACTGGGGCCTTCTTGGTGGGGTAGAATGGCATAGAAGAGGGGAGAATTCTACAATGTGACTAAATCTCAGCATTTTAGTGGTCCCTTGTCTCCCACCTATACTGTTTCCAAAGCATGGCTAATTATCCCTCACCTCCTTATAGCCTTTCCTGGTTGCAACATTCCCAGTATGCTTCCTTATAGACCTGATTCTTGTGTCCTTTTTTTTTTTTTCTTCATTTGGTATGACTGGCAGGCTGGGGTATATGGAGTGGAAGAAATGCCCTTTCCTTAGCTGAGAATAAAGTCTGTTACCCTGGAGAGTAAAGTCTTTGTTATAGAGAAGACTCTCGAAATATTTTACCATACCAGTTGGAGCAACAACTGAATCTTCACCATGAGAGCATGATGAGGTTCCTGGAGACAGAGCCTGTGAGAATGTGGGGTGCTCCTGAGGCTGAGGTTCCCCAGAATTTCTCACATTCATGCCAGCCTATACTCAGTATGTAGCAATTGGTCAAGAACATCACTAAAGAGCTCCTACCAGTATATGGCTTCAGTAGTTTGGGCCCTGAGTATGCAGATTGAGGATGTTTTTCTCTGAATGAGTCTGTCTCTCTACAATTTGGGGTGGTGATTTGTCCTGTAATCTCATCTTTGATGGACCCAAAAAACCTCACTGGTTTTAATTTGTCCATGTTTTTCTTGTTATAAGGACAAGAGTGATGACTTCTGAGTTCTTTGCATGTCAGAACTGAAACCAGAGACCTAAAGCAGGCCCTTTGAGTTAGACAAATGAAGTTTGAGTTCTGCTATTGACATTAGCAGTCATGGAGCCCTAGGAAAATTACCTAACCTTTTAAAACCCCAGTTGCTGCATTTGTAAAACTAGAATAATTATAAGAAGCTTAAATTAAATAAGGAATTGCATTACATTAGATCCAGCACATGAACAGTGCTCAATAAAAGTTAGCTGCTGTTATTTCCCAGGGGTCATTTTCGCTTGTGCTTACACATCATCCTCTGCTAGAGGCCTTGCCCATCTCTCTGACTGCTGTCTCCTTGTCCTACATGTGTGGCCTGATACTGCATGAGCACTTCCAAGGTTGACAAATTTGGAAGTTATAGGTGCAGTAGCAGCTCTCCATTGTAATAACTGTCCTTCAATGAAAGATGGTAATTTTGGACTATCACTGTTTTGTCCATGGGTTCTAGCTGACTCTGCATTTACATGGGACTTACCGTATACATGCAGACTGAGTGTGTATGTGTGTTACTTTTCCTTTCTGTGCAAGTTTTCTTTTCCATACAACAGGGTGTGCTTACCACATGGAATGGCTGTGCTAATCAAAAGAGGAAACACATTCAAAATTAAGAACTTGGCATAGAAGATGCATTCAAAAATAATTAAACATGATTATTGTTGACTAAATGTGGCTTAAAAATGTGAAAAGGTTTTCTAGAACATCTCTTAACAACTGTTGGCCCTTCCATCACTGTTCCTAGATTTGTAAGTTATTCCTTCTCTATTACAAAACTTTCCCCCATGTAGAGGTAAAAATCAATGACCAAAACACCTACCTCTAGGGTATGAAGTAACAGAACAACACAGGCAAAGTCAGAGCAGGTAGCTCTCTGCCCTTTGATTCAATGCACCTCTTGTTTAGAAATGAAAATTCTGTCCTGCTGTAGAGAAGACAGGTACACAAGATGAGAAAGGTGGTTGGAATTACATGGCTTCCAATGAGACAAACTTAGTATAAAAGAGCAAATAAAGTAGGAGAAAAAATTTCAACAGTCAGATGGTCATTAAACATCCTGAACAGGCAACAGAGAATTAAGTAATAAATCCATAATCAAAGTCTTTTAAGACGAGGTTTCTTTTCTATGCACATTCCTATTCTCTATATCAGAAAGCTATCTGGAGAGGAATTCTGGCTTCCGGGTGTATGGAATAATAGAAAACTGTGACTGTCAGGGAATCCACTAAAAGAACTTGACTTCTATGCTGAATGTTGTCCAAAATGCAATGAGCACATTTCTTTTCCAATAGAGGATGCAGTTTATCAATTGTTCAGATTGATTTTCTGAGTAAAGCTTCTTTCTGGATGTGCTCTGAAATTGTGCACAGTGCGTTTCTTTTTTAAAAACATAATCAAGGATGCCTACGTAAGGACCTAAAGTTTGAATTGTTGAATTCACCTAATACTACTCACAGTGTGATTCCAGAATTTAACGGAGTTTATATAAAACAGCAATCATTTTAGAAATATTTAAGCCCCATGGAATTATTTTCTGAGAGCAAAAGAGAAAACTACAAATGCTTAAAAACAGTTGACTAAGTTTCTGACTACCTAAGTAGTGTCTTTTATTGCTAAGGTTTTACTGAATTATATAGACCTGAAATTGAAAGATGTTATTCTCAGCACAGGTCTATATGTTTTACTGTTTCCATAATCTCATATTGATGGACTTTAGGCAACACATCAGTCATATCAGAGACAACCTTGAAATAAAGGTAAAATCGTGTTAGTGCTCCCTGAAAGGAAATACAATTAAAATGACAAAAAGTTAATAAAAATTATACTATTATCCATAAAACAGTAAAAACATATTCTGATGAGATTTTTGCACTAACCCTATCCTAAATAAAATAAAGTCCAATATTTGAGCTTCCAGCTTAAATTTGTTTCTCTGTAGTCTGAGCTATATGTACTGTCATTATCAGATACTGTCTATGTGGCTGAATGCTATTAGTATCCTCCATTTTGACTAGATTATTATATTATAAAACATGAGATTAGGCAATTTTACATCTACTTCTTTTATTGATTCTGACTAGTAAGTAGGCAATCAATGGTGATTACAAGATGCAAAGCATTCTAGAGTAGAAAGAAAATTAAATTTGGCTCATCACTCCTCGTAACTATAGAAATATAATAACTTCAAGATGAACAGCAGGCAGACTTTAATATAAATAAATATACCATTTAAGATCTCAAATCAGCAACAAAATTTATGAGACCACTTCAAAATGATGATGCATTTAAGAGGAGATTATATTTTCAAAGGAACTGCTCTATTTAAATTGTTAGCAATATAAGCACATGGTGACACTAATTAGTGGGTGAACAAATGCAAAGAATATTTATTAAAAGAACATTGAGGAACGATGGGAGGCATGAGACCCAGAGCTTCTAGTTTCCATAGGAGTAGGGAAAGATGTGCTGAGGAGAACCTGTTTAACTTAGTCATTTTGGGGTTTCTCTGAGTATCGGGTACAACCAATATTTTGCTGGATCTCTGTTCACCTAAGAAAAACTCCTTTCTGTGTTGTGCCCTTTATATCCTGTGACTTTGGATCCGTGCTTTCATTCACTTGAAAAGATATTATTACAGAAAAAAAAGGATCTGATCTTGAAATATTCTAGTAAATCGAAAAAGTTACATATGCATCCCTTACTATATACATAGTAGTCATGAAGAAGGTTACATATCACATCGTTTTATTCCATTCATCATGACTTAAGGCAATAAAGGCCAGATGGTATTAACCCTGGAATTTGTTCTGTTAAAATTCAAAAAATACTAAGCTGCTACCTAGAGCTCCTGAATCAAAAGGCCTTCACTATTCTTTCCCTCTATAGAAAACCTATGCAAAGTATAAATTTCCCACAGATATATGGGTAATGTCTGGTAAATTTCCAGACCAATATCATTTGAGGCTTCCTATATAGAAGGGTCAATCTATGGCCTAATCTGTTTTTGCTTTTCCTTTTGGTATTGCAACCATATACTTATTTCATTTTGTCCTCTATAAATGTGCCTTTCTTTGCCTAATACTATTCAAGATGGTGAAGAAGGAACAGATATTTTTTAGGACCAACTAATAGATACTTGGAGTTTGGCCTCTTCAATCTGCAGATTTCATTGGCCTGAACTGGACTTCTGACATTTCAGGGGTAAATCTGTTTATTCATCTGCCCTTCTATGCTATATTAAAAGTTAACAAGAAGTGAAATTCTCAGAATTGTAATTAATAATCCAATAGTCCAATTTAGTAACATCACAAGAAGCAAATGATTAGTCATTTGAAATGAAGTAGACCTATGACATAATGAATAATCCTAGGGGAAAAGTATAGAATCTGTTGAAAGACACACAGAATCATATCCAGTATAAATTGCTTAGCTTAATTAATCAAGATTTCAGGAATTGAAGTCAGCATGCTAAACTCCAGTCTGTTTACTAGATCTCTGTAAGCCATGACATCCCAGAAGGTCATGTCCAGGACCAGAGGCCTCCCTGGATGAAACAGAGGGCACCTCTTGCTGTGTAAGTCGGCATCTAAGCTTATGCATTAGAATTGAATTTTATGGTCATCATTATGGCCATCTTTGGCACTTTACTCATCTCTTACTACACAGGTACTGTATATGTATAATTTTTATAAAAATATCTGCAAGATAGTGATCTTTACCTTTGTTTTACAGATGAGGAAACTGAAACTCTGGAGAATCAAGCACTTTGTCATATATTTAATGAGCTCCAGAATCTGCCTTCAAACCCATCTTTATCTTACCACAAAGTCTAAGCTATTTCCCATCCTACCACCATCCCACTTGCATCCATTGAAAATCAAAATATGGATAACACATTAGAAGTTATGCATTCTAGGAAACATTACACGTGGTATAGGAAAGGTAAATTCAACTCATCTTTGAAATTGTAATGACATTGTATTACCCACCAATACCAACTAATGAATCAACCACTTTGCATTTCTAGGTTCTCATCATTCAACCAATATGTGTTTGAAGTGTTTGGCAGGCCTAGGAACCAGTCATTTATCTGTTAGACTTTTAGAAACACATTTCTATATAATGGATGATTCAAAGATCACAAAAATTCATCAAGATAAATCTTACTAATATTCCCATTCTAAACATAAGAAAACATATCTAAGATTAAAAAGAAAAAGAAAGAAGGTAAGGAAGCAGAAGTTCAGAGAACTTGTTTGACTGATACATGTAGATGCAATATTCAAAGCCTATTTTATAAATCTAGTCTCCTAAAAATTCCTCTTTGGGTCCAGCTTCTAGCTGTCTGGCATACTCTCTGCAGCCCTTTTTTTTTCTCCTAGACTTCTCTTTGGTCTTCCATGTGGAACAAATCCTGTAAGGAATGCACATGTTCTAGCAGTCTGTCTGGAACAAATAGCCAACTAACCCACTAAGAGGAATCTGTAGTAAAAGGTGCTATGTCTATCTTTCTTCTCTGAGACTGGCACCTCATATCCTGGCTACACACAGGGATGTCGGGAGTACAAATGTTTGATTATGCCATTATTTCTTAGGGATATGAGCTTTCAGAATCATTTAAAATATTGGTAAAACTAGTACAATAATCCAGCAAATGATAATAAGAAACTACCAATTTTAGGAAGAGTACTGCATTATCATAATAGATAGGTCATACTTTGTTCCCTCAATTTGTACTCCAAATCTTCTCAGTGAAGAATCCTAGGACCAGTTTCTTCCATGTTTACGAATAAAATTCCCAGAGACCATAGAATAGTGTTTCTAAAGAAATAGATTCAGGTTTCAGGGTCATTAACATATTCCCATGGGTCTCCAGGGTAGAGCCACTGTGAGGAAAACACATTTCCTTCCTCCAGGAGAAGAACCACTGCATTTTTTCCAGTCTCCTCTCAGAGGATCATCATCATTTCCAATAGAATTCACAGTAAATACAAAAATACCCGACAATATGACTTAAATTGAAGGATCACTTGGGACTCTAGAAAGAATATTTTTAAGCTAAAAAAGAAAATCCCCCAAAGTTTTTGTGAACTCTCATGGCACGGATAACTTTTCAGAAGTGAGCAGGGAAAATAAGACATTATGAAGATCAGTTTCCGCAGTCTCCATGGAGCTGACTAACGCATTGCTACCTCTGCCTCTAAGTCTTTTTTCTGATTGTCTTGTTTTCCAGAATAGAGTCCTTTTTTAGAAATTTTCACTTAAAAACATATAAAAGCAACTTTGAAATTCACTAAACATATCATGAATTATTGCAGAATAAATAAATCACTCTGGACAGATGGTATTAAGAGTCTCCTAGAGCAGCAAAGGAAACTTCTCATTCCAGATCTTGTATTTCTTACTGTCTCTTAATTTTCAGAGAAGGTGTACCTGATGAGAAAATCACATCAAAAATATATAGATGTGGCTGAAAAGTCCAAAGCTGGATCAAGTAAGGACATGCACATATTAAAAACTGATGGTTCTTCAATTGATTAGCATAATGAGTCCTTTATTTATGACATTTCTATTCTCCCATCCTTACTGTATTTAGCTCAAGTATTTTACTAACATGAGCAAAATTTCAATCTGCACAGTAACTCACTAGATGGAGCATCAAGCTACACTTGCTTGAAAGGCACCTGGGATAAAGGCCAGTCAACAGCTGTGTTTTGTGCATCCTCAAAGCATTTTTTTACTCATTTCCTACTGGAGATGAAGTCCTTACTCCAGTGAGAGGAGTTACTTGGATGTCCTTAACCATGATCAGAACAACAGAGATATACTGAGGAGAACAATATTATAACTCCTAACGGATGACCACAGCACAAAATTTCATTCACTGTAGTCTTGTCTTGACCCTTTATATTGACATAACCCACTCAGCCATGACCCCAACTAGGATTCCTGACTGGTGGACAGTCATGTTTTGGTTGATTCAGATCTTACAGTCTCATGAGAATTAGATAACATTATTGAAACTGGACATGAAGCTACATCTGTGTCACATTTACTTCTGTTACATTTAGATATGAGGCATCTCCAAAAAACTCATGTGTGAGAAAATTCAAGAATTTTCAGAGGTGAAATGTCTGTGTTATAAAAGCCATAACCGAATCAACAGATATGTGGATTAACTGTAGGGAGGTAGGATGTGGCTGGAGGAAGTAAGTTACTGGGGGAGTGCCTTGGGGATTTAAATTTTGTACCTGGTAGGTAAAGACCTCTCTCTGTTTCCTGCTGTCATATCCTAAGCTGCTTACCTCTACTAAGCCTTTCCTCCGAGATATTCTGCTTCACTTCAGACCTAAAGCCATGGAGTCGCCATCTTTGGAATGGACCTCTGAAACCATGAGCACCAAATAAACTTTACCTTCTTTAAAACTGTTCTTGTTGGACATTTTCATTGTAGCAATGCAAAGGTAA
Organism: Marmota marmota marmota; assembly: GCF_001458135.2. Taxonomy (NCBI): domain Eukaryota; kingdom Metazoa; phylum Chordata; class Mammalia; order Rodentia; family Sciuridae; genus Marmota; species Marmota marmota. Next base: position 6,428,085 of record NW_026000078.1, on the reverse strand, counting down.
ACTAAGACAACTTCCCTGAGCCTCTCAATTTCTTATCTATAAAACAATAATGCTACCTCTTCAGTTTATTGAAAGGTTATTGTAAACCTATTATGACTTAAGTTGAAGGAATCACTTGGCATGTGAAAGAATCACTACATGACACTTTGGCATGTAGTAGTCATTTAGTCAAAATTAGCTATTATTGCTAATGTTTCTCAGCTTCCTGGAAGATGTGCTGACCTCTAACATCTGAGATAACATAGAACTGGTCACCACGATTCCAATAGGACTGAACATTTGACTTTTTTTGTCAACATGTAAAGAGTTTACTGATGTGTTAAATCAAAAAAAGATTATGAATAGATATTAAAGCTCGTAAAATAATAGCTGAATTTGACCTTATGGACTTAAAATTTCCTGGCATGTAGTAAGTGAGCACTGAATAGTGTTTGAATATTCAGAAGGATTAAGGCAGAGAGAGAGAAAAATAAGAGAAATACTTAAGTTCAAACAAGTTATTAATGAAAAGGATAATGTTATTTTTGTCTTGGAGGCATTGTTTCAGTTTTCCTTATAGAAAAGAATTCTTGTGACTCAAGCTTATCTAGGAAAAACAATTTAAATGTTTTCAAGTTGATGCAAGAATAGCTTATGTGAATCATGTGATACTCGTGTAGTACTTGAATAAGAACAAAAGCAGCATTTATAATTTATAATGTATATATCACATATTTACATATATAATATATTTACTGTGTAAAAGTTGATTTTTTAAAATAAGCTATTAAAGTGAACATTTTTGCTAGTCAACAATTCTTGAATTGTGGCCTCAAGTACTGTAAAAGAATTAATTAGCATCATACAAAGACTATTTAGGAAATTTCATGCAAAATACATCTTATAGTGATTTCCAGTGAAATTTCTGTGATAAAATATCTTTAAATAAGATTTAATAAATATTCAAATATTTCTAAGTCAACATTTCAAACAATTGTAATGGAAAGTTTCCAGCGCTAAAAAATATCATTCCTTGTGTGTCTGTTTGCATGTGTGTGTGTGTGTGTGTGCATGTGCATGTGAGAGAGAATATGAATACTTATTTATAGCTTGAGCCAAGAGAAAATTCAGCAAAGAATTCAAACATCAGAGCTGTCTTGGTCTTTTTGAATGGCTGCTGGGACAGTTCCAACTAGACTGATAAGCTCAGGGGACTGTGGAGCTAGCTAGGCAAGAGTGAACCATAAGGAAGGAATAATTAAGGCACAAAAAGGTAACTGATGGTTGGAACCACAGAGTTGGAGAGCAATTCAAACCCTAAAGGTGAAGATTGACATCACCTCTGTACCACCAGGAAGACTGAGCCAGTTTGATCTGGCAACAGTACCAAAACTTTGTGAACCTCACTCTGGGCCAGGTGCAACCCTGTGGGGTGAGTACTATTGTTAAGCCCCCTTTACAGATGATGAGACCTAGACAAATCAGGATTTAAGAATTGCCTGTGGTCACAGTTCAACCTGAGAAAAGAGCCGAAACACAGACCCAACTCTTGTACTTGTACATTGACACACTACATTTTATGGAGTGCAGAGTTCAAGTGGAGAACTGGGTTTTCTCTGATTACTTGAAGCATTCGGAAGTGGATTTTGAGGCTTAAAAATTCCAGAGAGCACAGCAAGTCACGGGTGTGGCTCAGTTGCTGGACCAAGCATTGTCCTGGAGACTTTATATTTTTTCTTGGAGGGACCAAAAATGGAGACAGCTTCAGAGATCTCACAGGACCATACAGTACCACCCCTCCAGGAAGTTAGAACATACCAGGAAGAAACCAGCTGACAGTCTTTGTTATGGGGGAAGCCTCTTCCTGAGCAAAACTCCTTGGAAATGAGCAGGAGTGAAATTTATACAAGGATGGGGTGAGATGGTCACACAATAATGAATGGGGAGTCCAAGGAATATTGTTTGACTGTATTTTGCCCCTAGGTCGATGTGGCCTGAGGAAACCAGGTTAGGTGCTAAGGAAATTAAGACTACTAGAAATATAGTTGGGTAGAAAACTGCCATTCGTGTGCCTGCTGGGTGCAGAGCTCCAGGCCTGCACATAATTGCCCTAGAGGCATGTGAATCTACATGCGTTTTATTCCTAAGAAATAAAACTTTTGTCATATTAATAACAAAATTCTTTTCCTCCACAGTGAGAGAGGGGGGGAAAAAGGAATATGAACGTGGCATTTATCTCAAATGCAACATTTTCCTTCCTGGTTGTGTTAACGGTTGTATATGAATAGCAGGGAGAAAGAAAAAGAGCTGAAACAGTACATCACATTTAGCATTTAACATCTGGGATCAATTCAGTCAAATTAAGACTCACAAGAGTAGACCAGGACATCATGGGGATTCTGTTGTGGTTGTTCTACAAGATAGTCATAACACAATTACATTTCTATATGTGCTACATAGTTGACACTGGGGGAAAAAGTGGCTTTAAAGATAACAGACCAGGGTGCAAGTCCTGCCTCCTCTCACAAGTTGCGAAACTCTGGACAAGATACTTAAATCTCTCCAAGCCTCATTGTATTTGTCTATCAATGAAAATGATGGTGGCATATCTTAGAGAAAGTTTGCATGATATAATGCTTGCTAGGTGCTTGTAACAGTGCTAGGCATCCTGAGCCTGGCCTTCTCCTTGAACATGCACTTTTTTTTTTTGTCTGTGTGGCTGTCTCTAGTGGCAATTTGAATGTTAATTATTTGGAACATGTCCTACCAAAAAAAAAAAAAAAACAATCTATGGCTTACCCAAATTTCTATATCAATAGAGTACTTGAGGATTTCCAAGCAAATTTTCAATTTTCCCCCGACACACATGAGAATTTTCTTGTGATAAAAAGGTTTTGCCTGCCTGGATACACACTGAGGTCACATTCTCATACAGAGAAAATACAACATACATTGATTGATACCTCATGCCATGTTCTTGGCTATTTTCCTTTTAGCATCTAAATTAATTCCCACAAAGGAGGGAAATGTGGCTTATAGAGGTTAATGATTTATCTGGGATTCAAACACATATCTAGCTAATTCCAAAGCAATATTTGAACCACAAATCCATACTTAACTATCTTACATATCAGACATATTTACATATATCTATCCAGAAACTACCACTAAAGACAAGCAAGATTTTGTTTTTTAATTTTATACTACATTTTCCTTTATCCTATGAATAGGTGTTTCTCACCTGCCTTAACCTATGAAAAGGATGTAAATATTCTTGATTGTGATGTCTACTAATGCCAGATCTTCCCCAAAGAGCATCTTTCTAAAGTCAAGCTCTTATACACAGTCCTTGATCACCAAAGGGAAATTGCCAATTCTTCCACTTCAATCTCACCTAAATATTATGTATGGTTAAATGGCACATTACTGTTTTCTCTTGGGACAAACTTCTTTCATTTTCTTGAAGATATTGTCTGGATATATAGACTAAGAATAACCATAGCAACAGAAATAATAGTAAGCACTCAGTTTTTTAAAATGTTTACTATATTCTAATTGGTAAATGTGCTTATTTCATTTACTATTCACTATAACTTTATAAAGGAAGTGATTATTATATAAAGAGATAAGAAACTGAGCCTTAATTTTGGAGCTAATGAGACCAAGGCTGATGAGTTGTGATCCACTCTAAGGTGGGTCTCAAACTGGATTCTATTTGACATCAACATCCAAATTTTAAGCACAACAGATTATGCCTCAGTTGTAAAATGTGAGTGAAGATGCAGTTAAATTTTTCATTATTCCTGCATAATGAAATTAATACACTACAATCTTGCAGCTTCGGTTATGTATCATGCAATACCTCAGAAGAAAAGCAGACAGTAATCCAGGAGGGAACACTTAAAACTGCAGCACTTCAAGCAAGAAACCTGAATCAAACCCCATTTAGTAAAATCTTCAGGGACCAACAAATGTCTGACCACAGAAGCTACTCAAATAGCTTCTTCTCAAGGGACTGTGACACGGATCCTTCTGAGGAGTTCTCTATGTGCTGAGGTTGTAGATAGGGTGAAATAGCTTGAATAGCCAGGAAAATTGAGACTCATTACATGAGAGATCCTGTCATAAGTCACCAACCTTAGAACGCCCAATACACTCAAGTATCCAGAGAAGCATCATTTAAAAAAAAAAATGTGTTACTTAGATCTCTGTGGACAAGTATTTTTATGGTACTCTTTTTAGAGAAAGAATCTCCCAGAAATGAGGGCCTTGACTGAGACTTTTAGACCCATAGACCCAGACTCATCAGATACTCAGGCAAGGCCAGGACCTGTTAGTCTGGGAGTTAGTCTGGGACTCCTTAGCAATGGACACACACAAGTTTTTCCTTGAATGATGCCAATAAATTTGCAGTGATCCATGCATCCTCTCTTGCATGGTGTTCTTTCCAACCTATGGCATATTCTTACAAACTAGTGTCTGATATTAAGGTAAATTATCTAGCCTATAGGAATGAGAAGAAGTTAATTAGCTCATGAAGGGATCAAACCCATAACATTTTTTCCCTAAACAAAAAAACAAACGAAAACCAAACTTCTTAAAACAATATTGTAAACTAACATCTTCAAAGTTCCTAGTAAAGAATAATACCTCTGTTCATCAAGTGGTCATTTTTGTGTCATCAGGTATTTCCCAATTCCCTTATAAAATGTATCCCTTCTCCCCTGGATCTTACTCCTCAATCTGACACAAGTCCTGACTGATTCTTCAGATTTCATGATCACCTAGCCCACCTCCACCTCCAAGCAACAAGAAATGGTTTCTAACCTTAAAAACATCCTTCCTCTCAGTCCTGTTATCCCCAGAGATATCTTTTCCTTCCCCACATTCCACTCAGAGAATTCAAGAGTGATGTTTATTAATTTAGTTCCATTATAAAACCTATATAATTATATACAGATTAGCAAAGACACTTGAGGCCAAGGATAAAATTAAAATAAAATAAAATTATGGGTGCATAACATGACCACTTACATACAATGAAAAATAGAGTCCTTCTAATTTATACTATATTTTGCTTAAAAACATCAGTAATGTTTTTCCAAGTCACTAAATATTCTTCTATTCTTGAGACAATAGGGACTCTATTGTCCTCCTCCCAGGTTTCTCATGCCCTAGTCTTTGTCCATGGATGCAATTATTTCATTTGACTTCCACTTGTCCGAATCATGAGCTGTCTTCCATTTCTTCCTTCCCTGGGACCAATTTGTAATATCACATGAGTTACCAGGTGATGATAGTACTCTCTTCCAGAATTCCTTTACTTGTGTATCTTTACATAGCACACACACATGCACACACGTACAGTTTCCAGCCTACTGGAAACTTCCTTCATGGACTACCTACTTCATCAGCTGCTTTCCTTGCATGATTTCTTCTTCACACTATACAAAAGACAAACATTCCCATTAAATGAGGGCAGAAATGGAGACTCACATTAAATCATTTGCCACAGCAGAATCATCTGTTATTTGTCAAAATGCATAGCCCTGAGATCTACTACAGACCAAACCTATTGATCCAAATGAGTACAGAGATAAAACCTGCAAGCCTGCTTTTTAATACCCCCCCCAACTAATTCCAGTGTACATGATAGTCAAACAAACACTGGTTCAAGAGTCCCTCCTCTTAAAATGCAAGTCAAGCCCTATTTCACAGCCAGTATTTCTTTCCTGAACTCCAATACTAAAAATGTTGATCATTGTTTCTAGACCTATAATTCAGTCCCTAAACAAACCGTGAACTGATGTGTCTTTTCGCCCAGCACATATGCTCCTATTCCAAAAAACACTACTAGTTTCCCCTTCTCCAGGGTTAGGTCTTTAATGGAGTCTGTTCCTTCTCCCATGCCCCCTCCTCTGAACTAAGTAAGTTGCTGAATTCCATTGGTTTTCATCTCTAAAACATCTTTCACACCTCCATCTTCTTTGTTCCATCGGTATTGTTTCAACCATCTGACATTATCTGACACATATTATGTGTGGTTGTGCACAGCTGTGGAGCACTCTAGGGGTACAACTGGGACTACTAGCAGCAAAGTTTTAATAAGTGCTCACAATGTTTTAATTACATTCCAGGCACTGTGATAAGGACTTTGTGTTCCCACATTTAATTCTCACACCAACCTTGGAATTTGGGTTCTGTTATTGTCCCCATTATACAAATGAGGACTTTGAAAGTTAGCTACATATAGTCACCCACCCAAAGTCACTCAAGCACTAAATGCCAAAATAGGGATAGAAAACCAGGTTTATACTATGCATCTCTCAATTCTCATTTTTAACCAATGAGTTACATAATCCTCCCCCTGCCAGAAGTTTCACCCTGGAGTGATTAGGAGGAAGGTAGAGAGAAACGGAGAGTTAAAATGAAGTACAAGAAGTGCTGAATGGATAGTGTAGGATGCTATGGGTGTCCCTAGGAAGGACATGTTCTAAAATTGCTGGGTTGAGAAGTCAGAGAAGACCTCTTGCAAGAAGTGGTAGCATTAACTGGGAGGAGAGATGAACAGGAATCAGCCCATTGGTAAGGAAAAAGAGCTTTAGGACAAATTCAATAATATGTATGAAGGATTGAAACTCAGTAAAATGCTCAGCAAGTTGAAGGAACTGAATGAAATTAGTTAAGCACAGACTTTGGTGTATGAGGTAGGGAGGCAGGGGAGGAGGGGAAGGAAAGGTTAAAGATGAGGTAGAATCATTTAGCAAAAAACCCTGAACTAAGAGAGGTGCCCCTAGGAGCTTCCAAGTATACAAACACCTCCAAGTCAACTTTCCAAAGAATGGCACTCACAATTGTACTCACTCGATCAAAAATATCCCACTGTTCTCTCTTACTGAACAGAGCCCGCATCCCTTAGTGTGCACCGGTTCAGGCACATACCAGGTGCCAGCCACAGGCCTAGTACCATACGGAGTAGTAACACAAATGGATTTTGCCCCACCTCCTGTCCTCAGGCACCCTACATTCTAACCAAATGAACTGCACACCCTCTATGTTCCTACCGTTCTTTCTTTGCTTTGAATGCTCCCTCAACCTAGAAAGCCCTTCCCCAGCCTTTGGATAGGTAGACCTCAGAGACTGGCACAGATGACAACTCCGCCTATCGCCACTCTGGGTGTTTCCAGATAGTGATAGTCTACCTTCCTTGGAATCTTCCAGCACTTAACCTATACCTTTATTAGGACATGTATCAATTTTGCCTTATACGCATTATTTTACTTTGTTTTTAAATAAATATTTTCTCTTGCCTACATGAGTGTAGCCCCTCTCTGGACTAAGGCCAAGGGTAATTGTGTGTATCATCACATCTCTGAATAGCTATTATCATAAAAAATAATATATATTGAGTTCTTCCCATTATGTTGAACTGTATGAAATTGACTTTTCATAGGTCAAAATGGTAAATATTGGCAATTTCATGTTGCTTAACCTAAATATAATACAACTACTGAGCTGAGCAATTTACACAAGATATCTCAATCAATCTTCGCAATAGCCATATGATGTATGACTATAATTACCTCTATTTTATAGGCAAGATAATCAAGACTTAAAGAACTTAAAGGATGCAGGCATAGTGATGCACACCTGTAATCCCAGTGATTCAGGAGACTGAGATAGGATGGCAAGTTGGAGGCCAGTCTCAGCAACTTAAAGAGACCCTGTCTAAAAATTAAAAAAAAGTCTGGGGATGTAGCTCAGTGGTAAAACATCCCTGAATCCAGTTCCCAGTACTTAAAAAAAAATAAAGGATTTGTTGAAGTTTCCATTGATAGTAAGTGGAGGGGTTTGAGTTAAAAAAATGATTGGAATGAAACACATCAAGACGGTAATATAAATTGCATCTTAGTGGTAGGATGGAGGGAAATACATGTGATTTTTACTCATTTTCTATATTTTCTCCTGTCCAAAATAAGTTATAGTGCCTGACTGTGAACAAGAAGCTACTAACATAACTAAATAGTGCAGAGCATTATAACAGTATTTATTAAGTGCTTACCTTGGGCAAACACTATTCTAATTTCTTTAAATCATTTACTATTTGTAGTACTTTTGTGAAATATAACTCTGACAAAGAAGGAAACTGAGGCTACAGAAGGTTAAAAATGTCGTCTAAAGTCACACAGCTGCAAAGTGCTGAAGCAGGGACATGGCAAGCAGTCTGACTACAGGCAGTTCTCTCAGCCTTCAGGCCTGCATATTCACATGAGCTGATGCTGTATATAAAGGATATATTTAAAATAGTAAAAGACACAAACATATGTTAGTCTAAATCAAGGTTAAGAATGCATGCAAAAATGTGAATGAATTTGGTACCTTATTTCTCCCTTGCTCTGGCTGGCATAAAATCACAGGCTGGCTCTTTTTTTAAATGTTGTACTTTCAAAAGCAAAATTACTTGTTTACTAGCTTCTTCAAAGAATAATGATTAGAAAAGCACAAAGGCATAGAGCAATACTGATACATGCATGATGGTTCAGAATCTTGAATACAAAAGTTATTTCTGACTCTGCCAAAGGAATTTGTTAGATAGACCTAATTAGGTCCAAAGCATCACTGAGGAACTAGTCATAGCTCATTGAATAACTGGCCAGGGATGAACCAATCAGGGAGGGGAATGAGAGAGAGACTTAATAGGTACCTAGAGAAGAATCTGCTTGGGGAAAAGCAATTCCCAAGTAGTGTTTTGGGAGCGGCCTTCCACGCATGCTCCATCTCTTGGTCGATTCCCATATGTGATATGGAATACAGAAACGGAAATAGCATGACTGGAACTTTAGTGCTGATAGTTAGCCAAGTCTTAATAATATGTCCTTTAACATGATTTCTTGTGACAGTCTCTTTAGACAGGCTGTTTTGCTTTTCATAGCTTCCAGATGTTAAAGCCATGATGCAAAAAATTAAAACAAGTGTAATGGGCTTGATTGTGCAAAATCAGATCGATTCAAATTAGTTTATGAGCCCACTAAACATTAACAGTCAATGAGTTTACAAGAGATTAAAACTGCAAACAGCACTAACTATGGTATTTCATGACAGAATGAGGAATTTAACAGCTAAAATGGAAATATTTTATTTCACTTTTATCTAGCAGCAATTTTCAAATCACCCTAAAATATGTTCGGCTGTGAATCTTGGCATTTACCACTGTGTCTTGTAAGAGTGAAATTCAAAGGCAATAAGCAGTATGGCCTGCACTGTTCCCAATGGGCACAATCTGATAATACGCCTGGCTTCTGAATGTCACTTCTATTATCCACATAATTTGCTTCAAGTGAGGCAATACATGCAAATGGCTGGATGTGTGATGGGCACTCAGTAGTACTCAATATGCAATGCTTTCTTTCCCCTTTATCCGGTATCACAGAAGTAGAGAATTTCTTTTCCATTTGCTGGAGGAACGGCCGAATACAGCAAGTACTTTTGGGGCTAAGTGGACTCATGCGCATAGCTGGAGTTTTCTTCTGTGCACTGTGGAGAAGACAGTCTGTTTCAGCTGCATCCACAGGTCCCAATGAATAATTCACGATTCAAAGTTTAATAATGCCCAGGTCCTTTTAATAAAGTAAGTTTTAACTATAAACTTCTTCTATCTTCAGTGAATTAATAAGGGGGAAAATAGCTCAACATTTCTGTTCATATAACAAAATTAATTGACAGCAGATTTGGGAGCCAAAAGACCTGGATTTAATTGCTAGTGATGATGAACATTTTTTTCATGTATTTCTTGATTGATTGTACATTATCTTCTGAGAAGTGTCTCTTAAGGTCCTTGGCCCATTTATTGATTGAGTTTGTTTTTTGGTTTTTTTTTTGGTGTTTAGCTTTTTGAGTTCTTTATATACCCTAGAGATTAATGCTCTATCTGATATATGAGGGGTAAAGATTTGCTTCCAAGATGTAGGCTTTCTATTCACCTCACAGATTGTTCCTTTTTCTATATGGAAAGCAATGTGGAGATTTCTTGGAAAATTGAGAAGGGAACCCACCATTTGACCCAGCTATCCCTCTCCTGGGTCTATACCCAAAAGACTTAAAAACAGTATGCTCCAGGGACACAGACACATCAATGTTTATAGCAGCACAATTCACAATAGCTAAACTGTGGAACCAAACTAGATGCCCTTCAATAGATGAATGGATTAAAAAATGTGCCATATATACACCATGGAATATTACTCAGCAATAAAAGAGAATAAAATCATGGCATTAGGAGGTAAATGGATGAAGTTAGAGAAGATAATCCTAAGTAGAGTTAGCCAAACCCCCAAAAACAAATGCTGAATGTTTTCTTTGATATAAGGAGGCTGATTCATAGTGGGTTAGGAAGCGGGAGCATGGGAGAAATAGATGAACTCTAGATAAGACAGAGGGGTTGGAGGGGAAAGGAGAGGGTATGGGGTTATTAATGATGGTGGAATGTGATGACCATTATTATCCAAAGTACAGATATGAAGACATGAATTGGTGTGAATATACTGTGTATACAACTAGAGATATGAAAAATTGTGCTCTATACATATTATAAGAATTGTAATGCATTCTGCTGGCACATATAAATATTTTTTTTAAAAAAAGACCTGGATTTAAATTCTAGTTTTAACAGTTACTAGCTTTGTGACCTTGGATAAACCCTTTGATCTCACTGAGAGTCATTTTAAATGAGGTATTTCTTTTCTTGAAATTCTTATTTTGAGAATTCAAATATGTAAAATGCTAGTAACGTCTCTGGAAAATAAGCATTCAATAAATGATATACTATTATTATAGGGCATATACAAGCATACTCATTATTATTAAGATTATATTTTATAAACAACAGCAAAATCACAGATTTCAAGTTTTTTTTACAGTAAGTGTGGGTTATGTTACTGCAATAGAGAGTAAATGAGGTGACCTGCTCTATGGATTTGATCAACTCCTCTAAGCCTTCTGGTTCTCATATAACACTTTCCTTCAAGAAAACAATAATATCTTGTTCTGAGTTTCTCCTTAGAGATTTATGAGTATTAAATACATTTTAATATATCTATAAAGAGATTTAAGCTCTTTTTGGAAATAAAGCTGAAGGAGTCATTGATCAGAGTTTGACATGGGAATCATTTCACTGCTGGGCTGCATTTTCCCAAATACATTTCTCCCCATAAACTGATGGGAAATTCAGTATTTCATTTTCTGAATATTGCCCAAATGAATTGTGGAAGTCCAGCAGAAGTGCTTGATTGTACTTTCATTAGACTTCTTTTCCTTTAGGCCATACAGGTGCAATGAAAGAAGAAAGAAAATTAATTAAATTTATGGGCATGTTTATACCCTCCAGGTGTCATAAAATGTACTGGCTCCGACATTTTTCAAGTAATTAAGCAGACATCTCTGTGTTTCCTAATGAGTTGCTGCCCTTCCCTTTTTAATCTGGCGAGAGATCTCATCACCTGCTTTCTGTCAGCTGATGGGCTTATTCCCAGGAAGAGCTCAACCTTCTCCTCACACTGCAATGTGCTAATGGGACTCTGTGGATACAAATATGAACTCTTCTTTTCTGAAAAGATCTTTCCAAGTGTCAAGTAATAATTGCACTGGGTGTGGTGTCTTAAGGAGATTAAAATAAACCTGCTTGTCTCTTATATGTATCATTGGAGATGCTGCTTTTTATTATTTGGGAAGTGTTATGATTAACATCTGCATAAAAATTGTAAAGGAAGAGAGAGAGAGAGAGGTTGAGAGAGAGAGAGAAAGTAAGGGAAGTAATTCAGTTTGGTTTGGGGCTTAGCTTCACAGAAGAAACAAAATTTGAAGTGAATTTTAAAAGATGTATCAGTGGAATTTTTCCAGGGAAAACGGGGATGGGGAAGAGCCCATCAGAGGTGAATATCGTATATAACTGGTTTATATGATGCTTCTACAATTCAACTAGCACTCTTCCAGACACCGAAGACCCCTAAGGAGCTCTAGGTTTAGTTGAAAAAGCAAGCCATTCTATGTAGAATAATTAGGACCCTAAATTATAGGGAAAATGTATTGTTGATTACACTGCATAGCAATTGAATACAGGTAGATGTTCAGAGAAGATGAATCATGGTCACAGCATAGAGTACAATATCAAAAGAAAGGCATTGAAAAGGAATGGATATGCAATGGATAAAGAAAGACAAGGGAAAAGGGCCTTCATATAGGGAGGCTTAATGAACTCAGCATCCACAGGAGCATGGTAGGAGCTGCTCTCTTGAGAGCAGAATGTGTGGCATGGGAAGACTCTGTCAACAAGATTAGAGAGGTGTGGGAAGGCCAAATTAAAATGGAAAGCTTAAAAGCCAGGAAGAGAGGTTAGAATCTGAACCTTTGTGTAGATTCCTTGGCAGTGACATATAATCAATTCTTCTTAAAAAAAAATCACTTGAAGAAATCTTAAAGATCAACTAATCTAAACCTCTCCTTCTTGCAAAGTCTTTTTACAGATGAAGAAATACATTGAAAGCAGTGTTGTATTAAGATTCATCTGGCAGTGACATCAGGATATCCTGAGCTCCCAGGCACTCAGGACAAATTCCTCACCTTCCCCCAGACCTTCTTCACCTCCTATGTCACCATCTCAGTGGCACCGAGCCTTCGCCTTCATCCTATGTAGTCTGGGGCCTTTGCTGGCAGTTTTACCTCTGGATTCTCAAAGTTTTCCCTTTTCTTTGTGTCCACTACCTCTACCTTAATTCAGATCTTCATCATTTCTGAGTGAACTCACACAAAAATTTTTGAACTTTTCTTCTTGCCTTCATTTTTGCCCCATCCCAAGTCAATTTCCAAAGAACCTTGCTTGAGCAAAGATTAGAGTACCAAAACCAGCTTCCTCAAATGAGTTATTATTGTCTTTAGGGTTAAACATCAAACTTCTCTGCTTGATCTTACTGGGAAATGATTCTCCAACATCCTTGCTGCAGTTTCCTCTCCCCTACAAGAATGTCCTCACGGCTATATTTACATGTCATTTGCATGTCATTTGCATTTCACTTCCCTATTCTGCCTTGGCTCAAAGTGGTTCTCTTTTCTGTAATGCTCTTCTCTTCCAGCACTCAACTCTGGCATCACCTCCTTTAGGAAACATTTAATCAAATCTCTTTCAGTTGCCTTGACTGAAATCTTGAGCTGCCAACTTAAACAAAAACTGAATTAACATAAACTATAAGGAGGTAGATACCCACAGAAGAGGATAGTGATGGGTCTGACCTCAGACACTGCTTGCTTGCTATAGTAACACACTTGTTTTCAGGTGTCCAACTGGACCCTTCCTCTCTTCCCAAATCCCTTAATTTAATGCCTTCATTTCTTCTTACACACATCATGCTTTCATCATGTCCAGGACCTCTGGACCAGACAAGTAAAAGTATTCATAGGACAATTCCAGGAGAGTATCTTCAGTTAGCATACTTAAGGGAAAATGCCAAAATCTGTGAGTGTGGTGTATTCATACAAGTGTAGAGCATAATGTGGTCAATTTCATATAATTGTATGAATATACCTCAAGAAATCCCACTTTTATGCGTAATTATAATGCACTAATGAAAAATATATGGAAATAAAGAGAAAGAGGACCAGGAAAGTAGAAGAAAAGGAACAGAAGAGGTGAGGGAAGGAAAATAGGAAGTACCGGGGAAAAAATTGGAGCAAATTATGTTATTTGCATATATATGTGTGTATGTGTATGAGTGTGTATATGTGTGTGTGTATGTCACAGAGTCCCTCTGATATGTATAATTATAATGCACTAATAAGAACATTAAAAATCAGGATTAAAAACATCTGTGATTGACCAAAAGAAAATAGGGTAATCAAAGCAATAAGTTTTACATGGGAGTGCATTAGAGTACAGGAGGAGCAAGGACGCAGGGAAAATGCCATGTAGGTGATGACATTAAACTGGGTGAGGGTGAAGCAAATGCAGCCAAGAAAAATGAAAAAGAAAAAAAGAAAGGAAATGTTTATAAAAGTAACCAAAAAATTTGGAATCTCTAGAAACTAAGGTAAAGAATGAAACACAAAACACAAAATTTGAGGGTTTTTTGTTTGGATACTAAATAGACAACTGAGAATATTATCTATTTTCCCTAAATAGCTATATTTCCTGGGAAGATTAGGAATCTCAGGCATAAATGCTGTGGCATGCAAGAAGGGGCATGGAACAGTCATGCTGGTGGATTCCTAGGAAAAGTCTGCAGAAGCTGTGAGCAGATACATCTGCCTGATGAACTGGAGGGTGAGTCTCCACAGCAGACCACTCACCAAAGGACTAAGGCACCCTCTGAGAGGGTCTCTGCCTAAGAGATGGGAGAATAGAAGTGACAAGCCAGACCTAGGAACTATGTACTCATCACTGGAAGGGGAAGATGGGTTCAGCACGGTGTTGGTTACTTGCATGTGTCTCCCAGCCAGGCCTCTAGAGATGGGGACAACATATGAGAAATGAAAGTATTTCCTCATTAAAGGTTTGCTGGGACATTGAGAACAAGGTGTATTGCTTGGGGACATATCTGAGAAAGGTTAAAACACTGAAGTGAGCAAAGTAGCACTTTGCATACTTCCACATTAATTGGAGTATGACCTCAATGTACTGAGGTCACCAGAGAACACAGGGACCTTTGTTGCCTTGAGCATTTCAGCATTAGCTCTGTCCTCATATGAGGAGGTGGGGATATCAGGTGCTCTGTAGAAATCATTCTTCCCTGGATACCAGGAACAACAGAAGCAGAGCTGTTGGAACTACAGCCAGGTGGAAGAGGAGAAAACTCAGCTGCCATGTTTGACTGCCATGATGGGTGTAAATCCATGGTATGCAGAAAGCTTCCCAGAGACTCCAAACTATAATTGAGGGAATGTGCATGAGGTCAAAAATCCTAAAATAGTTTACAGATGCAGGATGAAGTGAAAGACAAGTCACAGAAGTATTTATCTCTTCACAGGGCTCAGAGGGAAAGAACTGGTGCAAGAATGATAACTGTTTAAATATGCATGTCACTTCATCATCAGTAGGTAAAACATAAGTTTTGGATCATTTCAAATATTAAACAAAATTTCTATCCTACATACTAAACATATGCAATTTCTCCATGGAGGAGTTCATTTTTCGCCTCAATTTCTAGGACAGATGTTGATCAAAAGAGAAAAGTGGAAAGAGGAGCATCTTCAAAGAAATAAATGAGGGTACAAGGAGCTCTCCCACTGAGCACCTTGTACAAGCTTGGGGTTGTGCCACCACCTTCACAACGGCAGTTTCTCTCTTTGGAAAGTGGCTGCCCACAGACTGAAAACCATTTTTTTCAACATGAATACCTACTGTGTAAAATATCTGATTCAACAGAGGAGTTTTCCACAGATCTGAGAAAAAAATGGGAAAGTGTTTAAGGCAAAATGATATCTCCAGGTATCATAGTGCCAGAAAGAGCATCTCCTTAGGGCAGAGGCCACCCGACTTCTGCAAAGGAGGATAAGAAAGCTGTGTCAGATACAGAAGAGGATTTCCTTAATAAAACCCACACTGACACTTGAGATTGGCCAGGATATGTGAGAAATTAGGAGTCAAGTAACTGGATGTTTTCATCTCCCAAACATACGTCATACCATTTGTGAAAAAATGTCAATGAAAAAGCGTTTTTTCTCCTTCTAGAAAACTACTAGAAGTCTCTCAAAACTAAATTTCAAAGTGGCCTCCATATTCATATGCTTAAAGTGCTCCAGGTTAGATTCTTTCCATCCATTTGCACCGGGAGGGAGGGGAAATGACACAAAGATCTTATATTGAAGAAGGGCCATTCAAAATCAGCAATTAATCTGGGCTGCTACAGGGTCTAAATGCCCCTTGGCTAAAGAAATTGTCTCTGATACCCCATAAACACTCTACCCACACAGCTTCACTCAATTCCCACCTTGTACTGAATATTCATTAAGAAGTTTTTAAAATGTTTAAATTTTAAAACTTTCATATTTGGGTCTCTAGGAATACCCTTTGGATGGTTACCAGATACCACTTCGGATACACAAGATTAAAGCCCTATATGTTCTATATGTTCATTAACCTGAGCAGGCATCTATGTAATTCTAGTTGAAAGGAACATTAAAAGAAAAACATCGTTTCAGATTTTGAGAGATGTATAGGTCAATGTTGTGAGCCCTTCCTAGACAGAATTTCCAGTATAATTATGAGGATAAACTTGATTAAAAATTTATAATAATAAGGGGTACATTCAAATGGCCAGTAAAAAAGACACTCAAGTTTATTATTACCCATTATGGAGAAAAAAAATTTAAACCATAATGAAACATGACTATCTATTCTAGAACAGCAAATGGGGTAAAAATGCAAAATATCAAATGCTAATGAGGATGTGGGGCACCCAGAAATTTCATATATCTGGGTAGTGTTGGACAGGGCAGAGGGTGAGATAGCAAGGAAAATCAGTTCAGAAGATTTCTTTTCAGTATCTATGTAGGATAAAAGTAGGCATATTTTATGAACCAGTGATCAGAGTCTTCTTAGGTATATACAATAGAATAAAGAGAATTGAATAAACATAGGTATTCTCAGGTTGAAAGTATAAAGCAAAGATCAAGTTGAGAAACTAAAAATATCTAAAACTACACATAAGCACTTAAGCAGAATTTAGTGAAACTACATAAAGAATAATTGTAGATGTGTGTAGAGGCAAATACATATTAAAATATTCCAGAGAGAATTACTACTAATCATCTAAACAAATGTGAAATTGATGAAATTTGCAATAAAATTTCACTAACAACAATAGGGCTAAGAAACAATAGGACATGTCTCCTTTTGATAACTGAAAATATTAGTCAATCTGGAATTTTATCTTTAGGTATTTCTGGGTATTATGGAGTGCAGACATAGGAAAAGAAAGACATTCCTTGACACAGACCAAGGGAAATTTGTCTTCACATCCCTTGTTGAAGAAACTTGAAGAATGTATTTCAGTAAATAAAAACAATAATAAATATAGAGGAGTAGGGTGATGCAAAAAAAAAACCAGTGCTTGAAATAACTTAAAAATGTTCTCACTAAACTTAAATACCCATAAAAGTAAAAAAAAATACATAATGTTTTAAAAGTATAATTAAAAATATGGACAATAAGAAGAAAAACAAGAGGATGATTGATTGGAGTGTTTGCAGCTAAAATCTTTTTGTTTATAAAGAATGTAGTCATATGGAATTATTTTAAGTTGGAGTAGAGGTTTTTATTATTAAGATGTAATCAATTTTCACATGGATTAAAATCAAATGCATTATTTTAAGTGAAAGTCTCAAAAAGATAACATAATATATGATTACTTTTAGATGAAAAGGGGGAAGCTTTGCAGACAGAAAACAGATCAGTAATTGTTAGCGGTTAAGGGTAGAAGGCGGGTCTGTCTACCAAGGTCAGCATGAAGAAACTGTGGATGGAGCATTTGGAGTCACTCTGCATCCTGAATGTGGTAAGCATCAGTGAATGTACTCAGTCACAGAACTGTTAACCACACGGGTGATTACTAAATTTATTTTAAATGAAGTTTTAAAACTCCAAAGAAACAAAAATAACAATAACCAATAAAATAATGATGATAAAATCTATAGTTTCAAAAAAGCAGAGGGAAAAAGAGAATTCAAAACTCAGTGTAAGGGGCTGGGCTTGTGGCTCAGTGATAGAACACTTGCCTAGCATGCATGAGGCACTAGGTTCCATGCCCAGTGTGATGTTTAAAAAAAAAGAGTCAATGTAGGATAAGACAATGGTAGCAATGGTAGCAATGGTAGACATTACAGACTAGAAAACCAGTTAGCATTGTTGTGCATTTGCTAAATACCATTTTAATCATTTTAAACATATTAACTAATTAAATCATTACAATAGTAGGTACTATCATTATCAACATTTCCCAGATAGCAAAAGTAAGATATATGTATATGTTAAGTTAGCCAGTCCAAATTACACAGTCAATAAAGGTTGAAAACAGGAAAAAAATAGATCTGAAATAAAAATAAATATAAATGTAAAAAATTCTCCTTTTAGAATCAATTTGAAAATAATAGACAAGCTTAGCAACATTTAAAGCAATATTAATTGAAAAGCTAAAAGTTCAGATTAAAAAGAACTAATAAAATATTAACTAAAATATATGAAAGCTAGCAATACTAATATCAGAAAAAATAAAATTTAAAGCCAAAACATTATTAGGGATAAAGAAATAATCACATAATTTAAAAAATCCAATAAAAAATATGCATAGTGGGAAGGATTAATTCTCTCACAGATGTTAAGGATTAAATCACACAAGTAGCATTTGGCCTCTTAACAAATGAGCTGAAAATATCAGGATGGACAAAGATGGAGGGAATGTTAAGGAAATGGAAATGGAAAGGATATGTTAATAACATTAAATGGCTATATTATGTACTTGAAGACATATCTCTGTGTGAATATATTTGTGTTTTACAAAGTTAAGAGTGATATCTGCCTGTTGGATTGCTGGCATCAGAGAGACATTACAGACTAGAAAACCAGTTAGAAAATTTGAAATGTTCTAGGGAAATGGGTCTATGAAACATAGGCTCAACCTTCTTTCTCCTCCCAACCAAATCATTACGTGAGCAGGAATATAGAATGGACAGTGTGGAACAAAAGGAATAAGAAAGACATAAAAGGCTGTTCTCTCTTTTGTCATAAGAGTGATTGCTTGCTCCCCAAACAGGAATTCACAGAACAAAAGAGAAATTAAGACGAACCCCTTATAACATGATAAGGAAAATATATATGAGGACTATAACTGTGAACTAGATGTAGTCCTCATATAGCAACAAGTTCACACCAGGGTGGAATTAGATTCAGAATGGAAGATTGAGGTGAACAGGAAGTTGGGCTTGGTTGAGAATTTAGAATGTAGCCAGGACACATATTCAGGGACTCCAGCAAGATAATACTGGGAAAAAAATCCAGGCACACAGAAAATGAAGGTAATGTTCCAGGGTCTCCATGAATAAGAGTTGTCTAGGGATCAAAGTTTATCCCATCAGTACCTATGGGAATTAGAAAATAGTAAAGAGCTGTATATTCAAATGAAAATGATTAACAAAATAATGATCCATGTCTGTAAAAATAATATGACATGACATGAAGAATACTTGAAACATTTGCTTCAGTTTTTAATCCAAAAAAATATTGGGATGATTTGAAATACTCAAGATTGAATTCTTTTGCTTAGAAGTCCAAGGAAAATATAAATAAACACAGTGAATGCTTAATGCAAGAAGCAGACATAATGCCAGGCACAGTGGCACAAGCCTGTAATCCCAGCAGCTCAAGAGGCTGAGGCAAGAGGATCACAAGTTTAAAGCCAGCCTCAATAACTTAACAAAGCCCTATGCAGATTAGCGAGACCCTGTCTCAAAATAAACACAGAAAGGGCTATGGAGGTTTCAGTGGTTAAGCACCCCTTGGTTAAATCCCTGGTACCAAAATAAATAAACAAATAAGCAGACATACATCAAGGGAGGGATACTAATAATAAAAGCAATAATGTTTTTCAGAGAAAAGCATTATAAAAAATTACAAATGTCTCAAGAAAAATATTTTATTTTTCACTACCTTTTTTTATATTACTTTAGCTTTTTTTAAATTTACATATGACAGCAGAATGCATTACAATTCTTTTTTTTTAATATTTATTTTTTTTTTAGTTTTCGGCGGACACAACATCTTTGTATGTGGTGCTGAGGATCGAACCCGGGCCGCACGCATGCCAGGCAAGCGCGCCACCGCCCGAGCCACATCCCCAGCCCTACAATTCTGATTACACATATAGAGCACAATTTTTCATATCTCTGGTTGTATACAAAGTATATTTACACCAATGCATGTCTTTATACGCGTACTTTGGACATAACGATCATCACATTCCATCATCATTAATAACCCCATGCCCCCTCCCTTCCCCTCCAACCCCTCTGCCTTATCTAGAGTTAATCTATTCCTCTCATGCTCCCTTTCCCTATCCCACTATGAATCAGCCTCCTTATATCAAAGAAAACATTTGGCATTTGGTTTTTTGGGGGGGATTGGCTAACTTCACATAGCACTATCTTCTCTATCTCCATCCATTTACCTGCAAATGCCATGATTTATTCTCTTTTATTGCTGAGTAATATTCCATTGTGTATATATGTCACATTTTTTTTATCCATTCATCTACTGAAGGGCATCTAGATTGGTTCCACAGTTTAGCTATTGTGAATTGTGCTGCTATAAACATTGATGGGTCTGTGTCCCTGTAGTATGCTGTTTTTAAGTCCTTTGTGTATTGACCAAGGAGAGGGATAGCTGGGTCAAATGGTGGTTCCATTCCCAATTTTCTAAGAAATCTTGATACTACTTTCCATATTGGCTGCACCAATTTGCAGTCCCACCAGCAGTGTATGAGTGTACCTTTTTTCCCCACATCCTCACCAACACTTATTGTTGTTTGTCTTCATAATAGCTACCATTATAACTGGAGTGATTTTGATTTGCATTTCTCTAATTGCTAGTGATGATGAACATCTTTTCATATATTTGTTGATTGATTGTATATCATCTTCTGAGAAGTGTCTGTTCAGGTTCTTGGCCCATTTATTGATTGGGTTATTTGTTTTTTGGTGCTTAGCTGTTTGAGTTCTTTATATACCCTAGTGATTAGTGCTCTATCTGATCTGTGAGGGGTAAAGATTTGCTTCCAAGATGTAGGTTCTCTATTCGACTCACAGATTGTTTCTTTTGCTGAGAAGAAACATTTTAGTTTGAGTCCATCCCATTTATTGATCCTTGACTTTAATTTGTGCGCCACAGGAGTCTTATTAAGGAAATTGGGGCCTAATCCCACATGATGAAGATTAGAGCCTAATTTTTCTTCTATTAGACACAGAGTCTCTGGTTTAATTCCTAGGTCCTTGATCCATTTTGCATTGAGTTTTGTGCATGGTGAGAGATAGGGGTTTAGTTTCATTTTGTTGCATATGGATTCCCAATTTTCCCAGTACCATTTGTTGAAGAGGCTATCTTTTGTACAATGCATGTTTTGGCACCTTTGTATAAGATAATTGTAATTTTGTGGGTTAGTCTATGTGTCCTCTCTTCTGTACCATTGGTCTACCAGTCTGTTTTGGTATCAATACCATGCCATTGTTGTTACTATTGCTCTGTACTATAGTTTAAAGTCTGGTATAGAGATGCCACCTGCTTCACTCTTCCTGCTAAGCATTGCTTTGGCTATTCTGGGTTTTTTATTTTTCCAGATGAATTTCATGACTGCTTTTTCTATTTCTATGAGGAATGTCATTGGGATTTTGATCAGAATTTCATTAAATCTATATAGTGCTTTTGGAAATATGGTCATTTTGATAATATTAATTCTGCCTATCCAAAAGCAAGATAGATCTTTCCATCTTCTAAGGTCTTCATTGACTTCTTTCTTTAGGGTTCTATAATTTTCATTCTATAGATCTTTCACCTTTTTTGCTATGTTGATTCCTAAGTATTTTTTTTTTGAGGCTATCGTAAATGGGGTAGTTTTCCTCATTTCCCTTTCTGAGGATTTGTCACTGATATTTCATTTATGGGTGTTGATTTTATATCCTGCTACTTTGCTGAATTCACTTACTAGTTCTAGAAGTTTTCTGGTAGAATTTTTAGGGTCGTCTATGTATAGAATCATATCATCAGCAAATAGTGCCAATTTAAGTTCTTTTTTTCCTATGTGTATCCCTATAGTTTCTTTCTAATTGCTGTGGCGAGTGTTTCAAGAACTATGTTAAGTATTAGTGGTGAAAGAGGGCATCTCTGTCTTATTCCAGTTTTTAGAGGGAATTCCTTCAATTTTTCTCCATTTAGAATGATGTTGGCCTGGGGCTTAGCGTAGATAGCCTTTATGATGTTGAGATATGTTCCTGTTATCCCTAGTTTTTCTAGTGTTTTGAACATAAAGGGTGCTATATTTTGTCAAATGCTTTTTCTGTGTCTATTGAGATGATCATATAATTCTTATCTTTAAGTCTATTGATGTGATGAATTACATTTATTGATTTCCGTATGTTGAACCAACCTTGCATCCCTGGGATAAATCCTACTTGATCTTGGAGCATGATCTTTTTGATATGTTTTTGTATTCAATTTGCCAATTGTATTTCAATTTTATTAATAAATCACATTTATTTATTCATTAATAAAATTGATTTTATTGAGAATTTTTGCATCTATGTTCATTAGAGATATTGTTCTGAAGTTTTATTTTTTTGATGTGTCTTTGCCTGGTTTTGGGATCAGGGTGATATTGGCCTCATAGAATGAGTTTAGAAGTTCTCCCTCTTTTTCTATTTCCTGAAATAAATTGAAGAGTATTGGTATTAATTCTTCTTTAAAGGTATTGTAGAACTCAGCTGTGTATCCATCCGAACCTGGGATTTTCTTGGTTGGTAGACTTTTGGTGGCATCTGCTATTTGTCACTTGAAATTGATCTCTTTAAATTGTATATATCATCCTGATTCAATTTGGGCAAATTATATGACTCTAGAAATTTGTCAATGCCTTAGATATTTTCTATTTTATTGGAGTATAAGTTTCAAAATAATTTCTAATTATCCTCTGTATTTCTGTAGTGTCTGTTGTGATATTTCCTTTTTCATCACATATGTTAGTGATTTGAGTTTTCTCTCTCCTTCTCTTCATTAGCATGGCTAAGTGTCTGTCAATTTTATTTATTTTTTCAAAGAACCAACTTTTTGTTCTGTCAATTTTTTGAACTGTTTCTTTTGTTTCAATTTCATTGATTTCAGCTCTGATTTTAAGTATTTCCTATCTTCTGATGCTTTTGGTGTTGATTTGTTCTTTTTCTAGGGCTTTGAGGTGTAATGTTAAGTCATTTATCTGTTGACTTTTTCTTCTTCTTTTAAGGAATGAACTACATGCAATGAACTTGCCTCTTAGAACTGCTTTCATAGTGTCCCAGAGATTTCGATATGTTGTATCTGTGTTCTCATTCACCTCTAAAAATTTTTAAATCTCTTCATTGATGTCTTCTGCAACCTATTATTCATTCAGTAGCATGTTATTTAGTCTCCAGGTGTTGGAGTGGATTTTATTTCTTATTTTATCATTGATTTCTAATTTCATTCCATTATGATCTGATAGAATGCAGGATAGAATCTCTACTTTTTTATATTTGCTAAGAGTTGCTGTGTGGCACAGTATATCATCTATTTTAGAGAAGGATCCATGTGCTGCTGAGAAGAAAGTATATTCTCTTGTAGAAGAATGAAATATTCTATATATGTCAGTTAAGTCTAAGTTATTGATTGTATTACTGAGTTCTATAGTTTCTTTTTTCAGCTTTTGTTTGGAAGATCAATCCAGTGGTAAGAGAGGTGTTTTAAAGTCACCCAAAATTATTGTGTTGTGATCTATTTGACTCCTGAACTTGAGTTTGTTTGATGAACATAGCTGCTCCGTTGTTTGGGGCATATATATTTATAATTGTTAAGTCTTGGTGGTGTATGTTTCTCTTGAACAGTATGTATTGTCCTTCTTTATCCTTTTTGATTGACTTTAGTTTGAACTCTACTTTATTTGCTATGAGGATAGAAACCCCTGCTTGCTTCTGCAGACCATGTGAATGGTATGATTTTTCCCAACCCTTCATCTTCAGTCTGTGAATGTCTTTTCCTATGAAATGAGTTTCTTGGAGGCAGCATATTGTTGGGTCTTTTTTTTTTTTTTTTTTGATCCAATCTGCTAGTCTATGTCTTTTGATCGGTGAATGTAGGTCATTAACATTCAGGGTTATTATTGAGACATTATTTGTATTCCCAGCCATTTTTGTTTATTTTGGGTATTTAACATGACTTGGTTTCTGCTCTGATTAGATTTTTCTTTCGTGTAACCCCTCCCTCTGCTGATTTTCATCATTGTTTTTCATTTCCTCTTCTTGGAATATTTTGCTGAGGATGTCTGTAGTTCAGGCTTTCTAGTTGTAAATTCTTTTAACTTTTGTTTATCATGGAAAGTTTTTATTTCATCATCAAATCTAAAGCTTAGTTTTGCTGGATATAAGATTCTTGGTTGGCATCCATTTTCTTTCAGAGCTTGGTATATGTTGTTACACGATCTCCTGGCTTTGAGGGTCTAGGTTGTAAAATCTGCTGAGATACAAATTGGTCTCCCCCTATATGTGATCTGACTCCTCTCTCTTATGGCTTTTAAGATTCTATCCTTATTCTGTATGGTAGGCATTTTCATTATAATGTGCCTTGGTGTAGATCTGTTGTAATTTTGTACATTTGGTGTCCTGCAAGCCTCTTGTATTTGGTTTTCCAATTCATTCTTCATGCTTGGGAAATTTTCTGATATTATCTCATTGAAGAGATTGTGCATTCCTTTGGTTTGACACTCTGTGCCTTCCTATCCCAATAACTCTTAGATTTGGTCTTTTGATGCTGTCTCATAATTCTTGGATGTTCTGTTCATGGTTTCTAACTATCTTCAGTGTGTGATCAACTTTATTTTCCAGACTGTATACTTTGTCTTCATTATCTGACATTCTTTCTTCCAAGTGCTCTAGTCTGTTGGTTATACTTTCTATTGAGTTTTTTATTTGGTTTATTGTATCCTTCTGACTGTTTTTTTTTTCAGGGTCTCTATCTGTCTAGAATTAATCTTTTGTTACCTGTATTTGCTCTCTTATCACATTGTTTAAATGATCAATTTTTGCCTGTATTTGCTCACTTAGGTCATTCTTTAATTCACAGATCATTTTAATTATGAACCTTCTGAACTCCTTCTCTGACATTTCATCAACTTCGCTGTTCATAGGTTCGTTTATTATAGTGTTGGTTTGTTTGGGTCACTTTCCTCCTTTGTTTTTTCATGTTGTCAATGTGTCTTCCTTTCTTATAGTGTGGATCTGAGATATTACAGTTTCTTCTCTATATTATTGTAGTACTCATGCAGATTGTCTGTACCTCACCTTGATGTTGGGCTTCCAGACCCTGCTGGTGTCCCTCAATGTATGCTACTGCATCCTGGACCTGGGTCCTGTGCAAGTCAACCTGGGTGGATCTGGGCCGCTGGGCTTGAATTCCCTCGGTGGTCTGCTAGTTGGAAGGAGTGGTCCTGTGCCGAAGGCTAGGCTCTGGTGGGTGTCTGCCCCACCCCAGGAGGGGTAGACTGGGCCTACTATGAGCCTGGGTCCTGCGCAGGCTGGTGTGGACGGTCTGGCAAGAAAAATATTTTAACTTAATGGGCATTGTATCTATGCAGAGCTAGCACACATAAGTATTTGATAAGTATCAGTTGAATGATTGAATAAAAAGTGACTTTGCACAATCCAGAAGTTCTCACAGGGGAAAGGCAATTGATGTTTGAAGTAGGAAATCAAGCCCTCTTCACATAAACAAGTCAAAAGAAGAACTGAAGATCCTTGTGAACAAGGAGCCACCAGTGGCCCTAAATTCTTCTAAGTGTATTGAAAAGGCAATGAAACAAAAGACTCTCCAAAGGATTGGTCAAAAAGAGGAAATGATTTGTTAAAAACTACCCTGGACACACCTTCTCTTAATGTTCTCCTGCAGCTTAATGGGAATTCTCAGGATAATATTCTCATAAAAGACAAAATAAAAACAAAACAAAATAAAAACCAGGACATTATGTGTAAAACGATTCAGACTGCTCGAACCCAACCACACAACGTGTGATTAGTTGATAAGCTACCAAGTATTACCAAAAAGAAATATGTTATTTTGAAATGGAGGTTGCTGCTAGGGTTATTTGTATTATATTTTCCATTCTTGCGTTTACATAGCAAATAGTGGTTGCTCAAAAATGCTTCTTAACTGGGCATGATGCTGCACACCTGTAATCCCAGCAGCCCAGGAGGCTGAGACTGGGCAGATTATGAGTTCAAAGCCAGGCTCAGCAATTTAGTGAGACCCTGTGTCTAAATAAAATACAAAAAGTGGCTGGGGATGTAGCTCAGTGGACCCTGAGTCTAATTCCTGGTACCAAAAAAAAAAAAATGCTTCTTGCATGAATGAATGCACATTAACAGTTAGCTCACTCTAATGAATCCATTATAAATT
Organism: Marmota marmota marmota; assembly: GCF_001458135.2. Taxonomy (NCBI): domain Eukaryota; kingdom Metazoa; phylum Chordata; class Mammalia; order Rodentia; family Sciuridae; genus Marmota; species Marmota marmota. The sequence continues at coordinate 6,401,903 of NW_026000078.1, read as the reverse complement.
TATGAATGATCAAAAGAAAGAAATGATTACAAAAATGACATCTGAGAACCTGACATGGTTATTGCAGTATATATCTGGCTAAAGAAGGATGAGGTAAACTACTTGCCAAGTACCTCTAACAGGTTAATAGAAGTCTTCATGCTACCACTAAAATCAAACAGAATCTAGTCCTCTGGAAAAAGTGTTATTAATACACAGAGACCATACCAACAGATCTTGGTCCAGAAGATTACTGATTGATAAAATGGATTATTACAAAGACATAGAGAAGACAGAGTAGATTTGTTTTAAAAACAGGTGGCAATGGATTTCATAAGGGTAGTATTTCATTATGGCTTCCACTGAAATCATCACTTTATTTTATAAGGGCCAGCATTGGGACTCTGAATTAATTATGGTAATTTTGAAGTATTTATGCAAGAGGAGAACTATGTGTATGAATAAGTAAGTGTCTCTTAGTAACATTTTCTGATGAATAAATCAGTTCAAAATTGGAAATCTGTGTCCTCTGGTAATTTCTTCTAAGCCTTCTTTCCTGTGAAATCTCTTTTCAAAATTAACACACCTAGAAGACATTCATTAAACATTTGTTGAATGGATGAATTTTGATGTGACATTGAGATAATGCTTTAAGTTTAGTATTACTGTAAAGCAGTACCAAGCACATATTTTTCATAAGCAAATGTTTGGCAATGATTATAGGACTACAATGAAATTTAATACTTGGGTTCAAGTTACAAGTCATAGATCTGTTGTGAGTTAGGATTTTGTTTCACATACCTTTGTTTAAAAAAGAATGGCATAAACATGACATGCATAATTCGAACCAACTATGGAACTAAGGATGGTCCCAAAAAGAGGCGGTAAAATTAGTGAAGAGGACAATGTTCTGCAAGATGAGAATATATAAAATAATTAACTAAGAAGACTAGGGACATAATTGAATCATAAAATAGTAGACAAAAACAAATACGGAACTATTAAGAAAATGTTGGAATATTAAAATAAGGGTACTCTTTGAATCTTGAAAGAGTTTATTTTAGCACCAAATTAATCAATTTCAATTTTTCAAAGTGAGAAATAACTTCTGTACCTCATTGTGAACTAGGCAGTAGCAATTAAAAGTATCAACTGTTTCAGAAGAAATTAAATAATAGATTCACATACAGGAGCTCCAGAGGAAACATACAGTATTTTGGTGTTTCATTCATATTTTCTTTTAAGTCAGAATCCACTGCTACCAGAATTTAGCCCATTGATCCATTAGTATGGGCAGAATAAAAGACTGAATACACCCAGAGCAAACTTTCTGATGGAGTTGAAAAGCCTTCATGTGATAGCAGATTAAATAATTTTAGAGCCGAATGCCTATGAAATCACAAAACACACCTTTTCAGAGTGGATAGCCAGAAAACTGAAGCCCAAATACAGCATATGGCTGGAAATTTGCACAACTAACAATGGCCAAAAACCTGCTAGAATCTAGACACTGACTCCACAGTTCTAAATTCTAATACACACACTCCTCCAAAGTGTAAGAATACAAAGAAGGAAAAAAGAAGCAGACCAAAAAGGACTACATAATCACACTAGAATTGGGGGACCAGGAATACAGCATTAGCTGTGAGTTCTGGAAAATTTCAAACATATACAAAAGCAGAACAAGTAAATGTCATGTATCCACCATCCACATTCTAATGATTATTTCCCAGTCAATCTTATTATTGTGTCTATTTCCTACTTAATATCATCTGCTCCCACAATATAGTCTTGAAGTAATCCCAAAGATTACATTTGTAAGTACATTAGCATGTGTCTCTAAATGTAGCTAAAACAGCTTTATCACATTTAAAGAATTAATGATAATGCTTAACATCATTGTTAAAGTTCAAATTTTGAATTGTCTTATGGATACCACAATTTTTAGAATTGCTTTTGAATCAATTTAAATTTTACTCAATTATCGAAAACACAGAAAATGAAATAAACTGTAGTGATGAAAGTCATACTAGAATCTACCTTTGACCCTGTACCTTGAAAAATGCACAAAAAATGAGCAACATTATAAGGACCTGGGAATAAGATCATTACTTTTATATAATGACATTAAGTGACTCAATTTAATGCACAGAAGAGTATTTTAATAGAGATGAATTTATTATTAAAAATGCAGTGATAAATTAGATAGCAATTACTGTATTGCTTACAATAATTACATGTCATGGTGTTCCAAATTATCTACACATATCCTGGGTAAGGTGACAAACAGAGAAAAACAAAAATTTGATCATACTCTGTCATTTCATCAAAGTTTATTATCATACATTATGGGAAGGATTAGTAGGAAACACTGTTGGGGAAAACCCAACTTAGTCCCGAGTCAGAAGGCTGTAATTTCAGCCCAGCCTCAGCCAGAATATAGATCTGTGTAACTCTGCTGAGCTTTGGGCATCAGGCTTTTGGCTGGTATAAAAAGGTGGCCAAGGTGGCCTCTGAGTTCCCTCCATATCTAATTTTGGTGTTTATAAATACTGGTTGAATGTCAAAGGTATCATTCTGCATGAAATGAAATGTTTATGTACTTCATCTGCCACAAAATTTCAGAAGAATAAAACCCTGAAGTAGTGACCAACTGCTATTTTGGTTAGACTTCATCTAATGAGGGGGCTCTGTGACTGTAATTTGCTATCCGGGGGGACAAAATTTAGTAGCAGCAGCAAGTAAGCAGAGACCTACCTAGTTTCAGCATAGTGGATGACTATAATTAAGGCCTGAGAACTAACCCCACCATGTTTGTTGTTTCCCAACCTAAAGGTATCACATGAAGACAAACTAGTACCTCCTGCAGGTAGCTTAGAGTTAGCAAATAATAGTATAGCATACTCAATTCATTTTGAGTTTCAGATAATGAATAATTTTATACTTATATTTTATATTAAATATGTATAACAACAATATACAGTATTTATGCAGAACTCAATTTAACTGGATATCCTGTATTTTATCCTTTAACCCATATCTTCTAACTTGCATTCACATTCATGCACTCAGATGCATATAATCCACCACACACACATCAGAATCAGGGCCAGGTGCCAAGGAGTGATTTGGGAGGCTGAGACAGGAGGATTGCAAGTTCAAAGCCAGCCTCAGCAACTTAGGGAGGACCTGAGCAACTCCGTAAGACCCTATCTCTACATAAAAATTTTAAAAAGGGTTGGAGATATTGCTCAGTGGTTCAGTGCCCCTACTTAGGGGAGTAGGTTCCAACTCTGTTACCAATAAATAAATAAATAGATAGATAGATAGATAAATAAAGGAATCACTCCAAGTCAAAGTTTCATTTGCTCTTAATTTGAGGTTAGCTTAGAAAAGATGGCCTATAATTATAAAATATTTATCTTTATTTATTTATTGTGTATGGATTGGAAATTCACATTGGTGATTCCCCATGTGGAATTTTTTTAACCTAACTTAGTTACTTCATTTATTATTACACTCATAAAAGTTTTTCCATAAAGAAACTGGATGGTTTCTCTTTGATAAGTTGTTCTTGTGTGGGTGTTATGCTGGCATTATTTATTGTATTTCTCATAAGATGATGATTACACCTTTTTGATTGGAAAAAAAATGTTGAGTTTCAGAAAGGTTACATTATTTTCTCAAAGTCATGAAGATTGCATGGCAAAACTAAACTGAAGATAACCCCAATGTTAGACTCCTATGGTAAATGCTCAGGAGAAAATAGAGCAGAAGAGGATGTTAATCATGCAGCACTGGGTCAAGGAGGGTTGCTGTCCATTTCAGAAAGGGCGAGTTAGACAGGCTTCACTGAGAAGGCAATATTTGAGTCAAAGTTGATGCAAATAAGAGAGCAAGTCATATAACTATCCAGAAAATATTCTAGGCAGAGGAACCAGGAGAGGCCCTGAACATACCTGGAGTATTGAAGAACAAGGAGAGCAATGTGGCTGGAGAAAAGTGAGTCAAAGAGAGAATGCTAAGACATAGGTCAAAGAGGGCGTGTGTGTGTGTGTGTGTGTGTGTGTGTGTGTAAAGGGCTAAGAGTAGTGCAAGACAGGAACCAAATCAGGGTTTTGTAAGGCATAATAAAGACCCAAGTGAAAAGGGGAATTTTTACAGATTTTTCAGCAATGAAATAGCACACCTGACTTACATTTTATTAAATATACTCTGGCTTCCACCATGCAAATAGACTGAAGAGAGTTCTTATAGAATCCACTGGTGTAATCCAGGTAATGTTGACGATAACTAAGACCAGGATGGAGCAGGTGGAGAGAAACTGTAGCATTCTGGATATAGGTTGATGCTAGGACAGATGTGATTTTTCTATGGAGGAGTCACAGGATGTGTGAGGATCTGATCTTCAGTTTACAGATGAGAAAACTGAGGCTCAGGAAACTTCCACAAAGAATCTACTAACACAGAAAATAATAAATGGTGGCAAGGGAATTCATACCCACATCTACATAACTCCAAAATGCATGCATTTTTCATTATGTTTTCATTGTTCCCTAAGAACATTTAAAGAAGACAATTTAAATTTTATTTAAATATGCAGTGAAACTTCAACAAGTTTGAATATAAAAAAGCCACAGCTTCCAGAAGGGTTATTTCTCAAAGTCAGTATGGCAGTTATTTAAGATTTGGAAGGCTTTATTTTTTTTCCCCTACCAAACCATTCTTACAAATGATGATTTGTTTCTAGGTCAATCCATAAAAGTGTGTATAACCTAGATTCTAGTTGAATCACCATAAATACATTTAATTTAAAATATAGTAGAAACCAAGCATGCTGCCATATTAATAATTAATCAATTCAAAAATAATAAGAGATACATCATTTTTTGTTAATGATGCTATAAGAGGCAAAAATCAGATTATATTGATTCATATTAGAGATAGTGGGAAAACTATGAAGACTTGACAGGATCTTCCAGAAATTTTCTTTCTTCTGCTGGGAATTGAACCCACAGTTGCACTACCAGTGAACTATATTCCCAACTAGCCCCCCCCCACACTCCTTTTTAAATTTGAGTTTGATTCAGAGTCTCACTAGTTGCTGAGTCTGGTCTTGAACTTGCAAGTCTCCAATCTCAGACTCTGGAGCCTCTGGGATTGGAAGCCTATGCCAGTGCACCTGGCATCTTCCAAAAACTTTTAAACACATTAAAGAGAGGCACCACTGGTATACTGCATCCAGGTCACTTTTAAACATTATTTTCTTTTCTTAGATATAGATATCAGCTTGCCTATGTGGACAAGAACTGGGGTTATCTCTTTGCTCTCAGATGAAAAGATTTGAAGGAAAGAGAAATGGAGAATAAGAAAGCAGACAAGCATTCATCTATATGGTCAAGTTAAAGGAAAAGAGGTTCAAGAGAAAAGGGGAGACTGAATTTCTGTGCTTCTGTGAGGAGGTACTGATTTAAGATATAATTCACTGAGGAACAAAGATAAAGTCAGTAGAATGCTGTAAAGGCTACAGGGGAAGAGACTTTCAGATCAGAGAGTTCCTGGCACTGGTCAGACTTGACATAACCACCCAAAAACACTTGGTAATTTCCTCAAGCAGAGTTGGAGAGCCCTGAACCCAGAATACCACAGGACCCCTCTAGAGTGGAGGGGAGCCATGGGGGTGGTGTATTGGCTTTGTTGCAAGGAATGGTGGGACATAGTTGGGGAGGGAGTTGACTAAGAGGAGGGAGTGCAGGGAAAAGCACAAACACCAGGGGGTAAAACCCACCTGCAGCCTCAAGCAGTCTGGTCTAGCTGGAAGTGATGGGCAAAGAAATCAAGGGCAGTTAAATGGTGAGATAAAATCCTGGGCAAGAATTCAAGGAACTAAACATAAAGGACAAAGGAGCTTAGATTTGATTGGGAAGGCAAGATGGAGCCTTTGAATGTTTAGGCAAGAGAGAGAGACGATTAGTGCTTTCTTTTTCTTTTCTTGAGTCCTTTATTTTTAAATCACTCATAAAAAGAAAGGAAAGAAGGACAGGAGGGTGGGAGGAAAGCAGACAGGCTGGTGGGTAGGTAGGTCTGGCAGTGGTGAAGAAAACAAATATGAGATGAAATTGAAGGTGAATTGAGAGATATTCCAGGTGAAATTAAGACAGCTTGAACTAAAATAGTGGAGGAAATACAGAATAGAGAAAAATTCAGGGGTCATTCAGGAGTTAGACATGTAGGACTTAGTGACTAGTTAGGGATTTGGTAACACAGCATTGAAACTCTGAGCCTGTCAATCTTAAATCCTGAGGCTTACTGGGAGCTCTAGGGCAACTGACTTCACTTCCTCATCTCTGAACTGAGGGTTTACTTAAGTAAACTCTGAAGACTCTTGTGTATGAAAGTGCCCAATACCTAGTCCAGGGTCAATAATTTTAGAAATTATAATTTTTACTAGGGAAGTAAGGAGGGGGTTTCTGGCCAGAGAGGTATAGGAAACGCCAGAGGAGTGGGTGATGAGGAGCAAAGGGACAGTTTTAATTTAAAGTATCTAGAATTTCAATTTATTCTGAGATTTTAAAGGTTCAGATGGGATGTAGGAATCCATGCTTGACCACCAGGTAGAAATGGAAACCAAAGGGAAACCTAATCAGGAGGTGATGAGTTATGAGAAGAACAGTACACAAAACATGTAATATTGAGAGGCAACAACAGGAAGAAGCTGAGAAGGGACTCAGAGAGGTGAGAGTATTACCAGGAGGGAAAACCACCCTGCCATCCCAGGAAGTTATCCTACCATTCAAAGGAGAAGACAAAGAGGCCACCAATCAAGTACATTCATTTCCAAATGTAGCATTTAAGCAATTAGCATATGTCTAAAGACATCCATTTCATTATTATACCAGTATGTTTTGAATTATAATCCTTCTGTATTTTACCTATTAGTCACTGTTTACTTTGTTTATGATATACATGGAATTTAAAAGGGAGAAAATTTTATTATTTTCAGCATTTATCAATGATTCTCATTTTTCAGGAAATCACAGCATAACTTCCATCATTACTCAGAATTAGTCAGATTTTATTGTATAATGTGAGCCAGCTGAATGAAAGTGAGCATTAGTATCAAATCTCATGGCATTGCTGGTAATTTCCAAGTATGCCCACGGTACTTGCACATATGGAACAGTAATTGTAATAAAGGCTATTTCACCCACCCAGAAAGAGCATTTGTGTTTAAAATTTTTAAACTAAATACACATTATGGAAGTAAAAGAAAAACAAGATAGGGAATAATGTGCCTGGGAAAGAGCAAACATGGGAAAAGAGATCGAAATCCAAGACTAATTCCGGTCCCCAGGGACCCCTGAATTGGAAGGTAACCTGGTAAAAGACCTTGAGACACTGGCATCTAGGGCTAACAGTTGGGATTCTGGGGCTGGGAGGTTATGAGAAAACTCCTGGACAAAAACCAGAGTGACTCAGTGGAATTGACGTCAGCACTTGGAATAAGGCTGAGGAAGAAAGACCATTGCTTTCCTCCTGGGAAACATTCTGGGAACACTCATCCATTCAGGGTGGTTGTGTAAAAGGAGGAGGCCAGACGCACAGAGTAGAAGTTAGATTTGCAGGGACACCCACCCACACCTACCAGAGTGAGAAGCCCTACAGGGAAATACTCCTGGATTCTTCAGGGACGCCTTGCTCTTTGTTGCTTGTGTTGTTAATTGCGGTAAAGTATACACAACACAAAATTTAAGAGTACAGTACCATGGGATGAAGTCCCTTTACATTGTTGCGTAACCATTACCACAACCCCTCTCTAAATCTCTTTTCTTTTTTCCCCTGTATTGAACTGAAACTCTATACCTATTAACAAAGACTCTCTAATCCTCTCTTCCTCCAGCCCCTGGAAAGCACCATTCTATTTCTGTCTTTTTGAATTTATAAACTTGACCAATCCCCAGCACCCACACAAGTGAAATCATGCAATATTCTTTATTTTATAACTGGCTTATTTGACTTAGCATAACATCTTCAAGGTTCATCCAAGTTGCAGACTGTTATCATGTAAGCTTGACTCATGTTCCCACTATGTACATATCATATGTTGTTTGCACATTCATCAATCAAAGGACATTGGGCTTATTTCCACCATGTGGCTTTATGAATAACACTACTATGAATGCTGGCATCTATTCACGCAAGGTACCTTGGGTATTTTTGGTTGTTGTTGTGTGTTTTTTTTGTTTTTGTTTTTTACTTTTGACTTGCTGGGTCATTGCTGTTTGCTCCCTCTATCCTAGGACTTTCAGAATGTTCTATTTTTAAATGTTTTCAAGCTAGAAACTGTCCATTTGTCCAGGGTGATGTATAGGGTATTCTCAAACCAGGTTAAATGCTAAACAATATACCTCAAGTATCATTTTTAAGATTGTAGAATATTAAAACATTTTTGGATCGTTCCTATACCATTATCTACTGTGCTCAAGCATCAGAGGAAGCAATTGAGTAAGATATGACAAATTATAAAGATATCTGAGCAGCAGAGTAATTCAGTAGGACTGGAAATTTTGAGTCCCATTTTTCTTTTTTAGAGAACACTGCTTGTTTATTTCCCTTTAAGAACCCACTAAAGGTTACTGGAATTTTGTTCCCAAACTTCATTTCCATTTCTAAATTCACCCAAACCCTTAGAGCTCCCCTAAATGTGACAGAATATCAACACCTATTCTTTCATATATTGAAAAGGAAGCCCCTCAAATGGGATGGAATTAATACTGTTAAAAATTCCATTGATTTGTATGCCACTCTCCAAAATGAGATTACCAGGAAGGACCATTTTAAATTTAAATGAACGCTGCCTTAGATGGAATAACTTACTCTTGATCCTCACATTTGTAATCAATAGGGAACTCTTTGGCTGCATCTGATTTTTCACATTTTTTCAGCTAAGTCAGGAATCCTAATGCAAAAATCTGCTCTGTTATGTGGATTTGTGAACTGTCTAGAGGGTTCTGGGTCCATTAACCAATAGATAGATTATCAAGAGACACAAATATAATGTTTTTGTCTCCAACTGAGACACTCTCACTCCAATATTATTCATATGATTTCAAGGAAACTGGTTACTGTTTTCCTTAGGTTCACACCTGGACATTAATAAAAAGCAAGGCATTTCTCTTGATATTAATTCAAAATTCTAAAGCCAAATTAATTACTCATGCACTTTTAAAATTCTAGATCCTGTAGCTGGCAATGAGGACATTTTAGAATTTATTCATTCAAAATCCCATAGTGAATGTGCATAATACAAGGTTTTACTTATGCAGAGCATGAAGGGGTCGCAGCATCCGGGGCCAAGATACAGACCTGTCAGTTAAATGAGAGACATACTACACCCTGGCCCTGACTGAGACAAGACATCCAAACTTCACCCCTTGTCTTACCACCCTGGTGTTGCAGCCAGCCAACGTATGTCAGGACTTTCATACTGTGTGACAAATACAGTCTCACCAAGTGCTGCAAATTCATTCAGAGCTATTATCAAATTCACACCAACCAGGACTATGGGACTGGTGAACAATAAGAAAAAAATCAATTGATACTTTTGTAATTAAGAATCATTGAATATGATGTTGTCAGCAATCCTCAGTGGCATATAGTAGTTTAAAAAATAATGTCTATGCCATTCCATATTCCACACAGAGATAAATAACTGGATCAATCACAAATCAGTCATTTGTATGAACATGCGGCGTAAAAATCTAACATCCTCAAGGAAATCTCTCTTCTTAGTCAAAGCTGTACCTGAGCATTTTGAGGCCTAATATGAAATATTAATGAATTTGTTTTCTTTTTTTTTCTCACTCTCTCTTTTCATTCTTTCCTGCTCCAATCTCTGCTATCCTTTCTGCTTAAAGGGTAAAACAAAGTCATCCTGCCCTTGCTTCTGAATCATATGTGTCCCTGCCAACACCTGAGGCAGTGAAAAAAAATGAAGAAATGACAGTATCTGCTATGGGCACTTCTCTCTCCAATGCTGGAGATATTTAGTATCACAGACACCGTGTTAACTCTTCATTGTCCTTTGGCAGGCCTGGCGACTGCTTCACTCAGACCTCTCACACCAATTTATGTGGCCTGTTTAGAGCTACAACCACAGGGGACTTGGAGAAAGGGAATTACTCTGCCTTCTTGGAAATCAGTTACTGCGGGTGGGGTACACTGCCCTGGGCAGCATTCATTCATTCATGCAGGAAGACGCTAGAGTTTAATTTTCAGGAATTTTGTAATCCTGCTAAACTAAGAATATCAAGTTCATAACAGGTTCAAATCATCCCCATCCTCCATGCAAGGCTAGCTGCTAAACATTTACTAACACATCACTGCATTTGTTCTTCAAATATTTATTGAGTACCTACTACACGCCAAGCACTGCATAAGGTGGATGGAATGAACAAACAAACAACTTTGACCTGGTGACAAGACAAGCAATAAACAAGTAAATAAACACATTTTAGGACAAACAACTACAGAGTTTGATTTTTAAAATGAAGAAAGAAACAGATGGTATAACTGAGAATAAAATAGGGGCAAGCCTCTTTGTAGAGGCAGCTGAGACTAGTAGGTTAGAGGGCAGCCTCTAGAGTCAATCCAGGGCATAATTCTAAACTCTATGGTACATGATATATGGTATGCAGTGTATGTGTGCTAGTGATACGATTTTAGTTAATGACTTGGAGAAGTTATTCTCCAAGACTCTATAATCTAGATAGAATTACAGCTACTGGACCTGCCATGTTTTGAACTAACCAAAAATGAATGTCAGCTGTAATTATTATTATCATTTTACTTAAAGAAGCAGCATTTCAGATGAAACTTAAGAGCATGAGAAAAAGAAGCCTGATGAAGAACCAAGGAAAGAGATTTCCAGGTGAAAGAGATTTCCAGGTAAAAGAGAACACATATATAACATCTTTGAGGCACAAAACAATGATATCTTGGTCCAAGAAGTATGAGAAGATCTGGGCCACTAGACATTAGTACATAAGGATGAAGAAGCTGGTGTAGAAAAGGTTTGAAGAGGCAAGCTAAGGAGAAATCACGCAGGGCCATTTAGGTCATTGGAACACATCTAGATTTTATTCTACATGCAACTGGCTGTCTCGAAAGAGATTTCAACAGAGTAGTGCTAGTCAATTAAAAGTTTTGATAGTTCTCTTCTGAAAGCTTGGTGGTTGAAGGGTTAGAAAAAGGCAAAACTAGATCCAGAAAGATCAGATAAGAGTCTAATGCAATAATTCAGATGAGGAATTATGGTGCTTTCCATGACTGGGGGACAAAGAAATTTGGTGAACTTGAATATTTTCAAGGTCAAAAATCAATTGAATCATGAATTGGATAAGGTCAGAAGATTGCATTTTTCAAAGAAGAACACAATACTTTATGTTCTACATATTCTTCCCTACATATTCATCCCTAATGTGACACTGGCATTCTCCCATCTGTAAGTGGCATCTAATTCTCCTTCTTTTAAATCTTGGTGTGACTGTGACTACTTTAATCAATTGGAGCCCAGTACAAATGGGCTATCTAACTTACAAAGCCAAGTTATATAGACAATGTAGTTTCTACCTTGTATTGACTTAAATAGTGTTCCTAAAAAAAAAATCATGTCCATGCAAACCTCAGAATGTAGCTTTATTTAGAAATAGGGTTTTTGCAACAGGTATGATTAAGATGAGGATATACTGAATTATGACAAATCCTAATTCCAGTGTAGCTTCTGTCTTTATAAGAGTAAAAGATCAAAGACATGGGTAGACTCAGAGAGAAGAGGCCATGTAATGAGGGAGACAGATTGGAGTGATGCGGCTACAGGTCAGAGACACCATGGGTTGTCAGAAACCACGAGAGGCTAGGCCTGCGAAAGGAAGAAATCACATCTGGAACCTTCCAAGGCAGTGCAGTCTCACCAACTTTGATTTCACACTCTCGGCCTCTAGAACTAAGAATGAATAAAGATTTGTTTTCAAGCCATCCGATGTGTCATGTTTTCCTCACAGCAATGCTTGCAAGCACATACACGTCTTGATTGCTGTCACACAAAGTCCGAGCTCCCAGGTCACATGTTTGGCTACTCTAAGTGCACCATGCAGTAAAAGGCAAAGGCTATGTGGCAGGGCCATAGGAAGCTACTTCAGTGAACAGTCCTGCATGTGGTCCCACATTTAACTTTGAGCCACAATCAATGACCAAGCATGTGAGTAGAGACACCTCATGATGATTCCAGTTCCAGATGTCAGACTGCCGAAGTTGCTGATTTCTCTCAGCGCATAGAAATCTTGGAGTACAAAGTACCATCTTTATTATACCCTGTCTGGATTCCTGATCTATAGATCTTTATAATAAAAGAATGTTTTCTGATGCTAAATTTCAGAGTGGTTTCTTAGACAATAATAACAAAAGGAACAGAAATTGGGTACCAGAATATATTGCTGCCATATCAAAATCCTAACACATGTGGCACTGGCTGTAGGGTTAGAAAGTAGAAAGAAGCTAGAAGGATCCTAAAAATTGGTAAAAGCTAATAAATGCTAGTGAAGAGTGAATGCAGTTAAGAAAAGCCAGAAGGGGCTTGAGGGGACTTCTGTGAAAGCCATGAATGCCAAGAAGAAATTATTACTGAAAGCTAGGGAAAGTTAACCTTGCTATGTAGTGTCAGAAAGCTTAGCAACCTCACTGCCTGCATTGATGTGGAAAATAAGGAACACACTCAATAAATTGGTGGATTTGGCTAAAAGCATCTCATTCTGTTTCTTTGAGCCACAGACAAGAATTAGACAAAGACATAGACAGAAAAAAAAGGAATTATTCAGTTTTTCAGCAAACAGACGAATCTGTTAAACACATTGCTGGATTTTCAAAAACAAGTCAAAGCAAAATACAAAGCAAAACATTGCTCATTGAGTGTCACCCAGCAGAAGATTCAAAAAAAGAGAAAGGGCCAAGATACAAAGATCAAGTCCAGGGCTTGTTAGGAAAATGTGTCAATGTTAGGATGAAGACAAGAGTGTGACTGTAAAACCCTTCATTAAAACTTCAGAAAGATTTAAGATGGTACCTTGTAAACCTTTCAAACCCATACAGAGTCTTCGGGATTTAAAAGCCTATTTTTTTTAAACAGTAAGCACCTCAGAATCTTAAGGGTGATGTCCCATAGCAGTTCACAGCCTATGAAAAAAAGGAATTACAGTGAAATATCTGTGGGTTTGTCTTTTGCCTAATGCAGTGGACTTATAAATGGATACACAGGAAGTCCCAACATTTTTAAAGGCATTCGCTACATCAACTTGGACTGAAAGATTCAGAATACACCATAAAATGAAGGAAGTGGAATCTCTGAACCCCTGAGCTACCTCAGACAGGAGGCTTAGGATGAGAAAATTGTTCCACTGCAAACTTGGGCCAATTATTAAGGAAAAGAAAAAAATAAATCAAGAGTAAAGCCAAATGCTAGAAACATGGATCCTTTTTATTGAATAGCTGGAAAATGTAGGCTTTATGAAGGACAGCTGAGCCCTTGAACAGGAACTGCAAACAACTAAATTTCAGAATTGCAGTTTGACAGGGACTACCATACCTCCCACTTCTTCCTCTTTCTGATTGGGAACGTTTACAGTAGTTATCCTCCACTGCATGTTGAGCATGCAGAGAAAGATAACTAGATTCTTCAGTTCACAGCTCTTCAGATGAACCATTCTGGGAGAACTGCAAGGAAAGAGACCCACAAACACTGGGCTTGATTTGGATGACAACATCTTAGATTTCAAGTAATGAGAAGAGAATTTAGAAATATTGGAAGAAAGATAGGGTACATTTTGCATGTGGAGATGATGTGAATAGTCGTGGACTGAAGGTAGATGTTGGGTAATTGTTAATTGAAGATGGCTATGATGGTATCTTTCAACCCACATGCTCTTCCTTCTAGGGGGCAAGGACCATGAGTGGATAGGGGAAGGCCTCACAGTTGTCTTTTGTCCATGTTATATTTGAAATGAATATGAGACATTCAAATATAGCCTCCCTAGTTCAATACAGATGCTAAAACCACAATGTAACTTCTATAGTGGAAATAGTTCACCAGTGACATTTTTATGAAGCATGGTACCACAAGTCTAATGTGAAATTAATAAAAACAAAAGATTTATTTCTTCTAAAGGACATAATCATCCAACATTAATTACTACCAAGCATCAGCTACCCCTAATTCTGAATGCCAATGTGTATTACTTTAAAAGGGCATGCCTTGGCCTTGGTTAAATAAGTCAAACACAAATTTTGTTATTTTAAAATGTTTGAATAAAGTGAAATATATATATTTAAATAATCACCCTTGCAAGAGAAACAATTTGAAGTTGATCTACCCAATCACTTGCCAAAAATCATATCTTGGGAAGGATTCAGTTTCAGTTCAATGCAAATGAGGGCTATTTCAAAAATGGTGTTCCTTATGGGAATGCCAAAAGACCTTAAACATTGTGGAGTGCCAGATTCAGCCATGAAGATTAAAAGTAGCTATTTTGTATCATAGTGTTAATCACAGGAACAAGACAAGAATAACCAGCAGTTGAGAGAGGAGGTGCCCCATGAACAAGGATAATAGATGTTTATGATGACCTCTTCTCCCACTGAATTAAAAGCTATGGGAATCTTGAACATTGAGCAGAGGGATTAATTCAACCTTCTGTTACCTGTTTTGATGAAACAATATGTAATTTGTAGGAAACCTCTAACCAAAACGACCCATCCAAACCTGCCAGATGCCATGTTTCTGGTTACACTGTCTCCTTAATCTCACTGGAATTTTCTTTCATTTTTGTATATTGTTATCAATCCATAACACTAGGATCACTGCAGTCTTCAACAGAACACCACCACTTATTTAGGGGTCTGCTAAACAGCAACAAATGAGCAAGCAGACTAACAAGTTTATGATTCCTCTGTCTCTTCCCTCCTGAGAATAGAATAGAGAAAGCTGCCACAGCTCTGTATCCTGCTTCTCCTCTGCGCATGCACCAAGGATTCCAACTGAACATATGATGCAAATTAGAATCTCCTATGCAACTTACATCTCAAATTCCCAGACATCCACTGGAAGACATTTAATAAAGCCCTAAAGACCCTGTGCCCTGGAAATGGTGGGTGCATGGAAGTTTACAAGAACCATTAGGAATTTCAACTGGAGGCCAAATAACGAAGAAAAATATTTTATTATTTTTTTTGCACCTAGCATAGGAACCCTAGGGGCCAGCACAGAGATCCACACATGGTAGAATACCAACTACTTCTTTTTTTTTCATATAATGATAGGGCTAAAGCTTACAAGAAAATAATTTAATTTGCAAAGCAATTAATAAAATGAAATACAATGCAAAAATTTCAGCATTTGGGTTTGACTATCAAGGGGGGTATAATTTATTACTGGCAGTTATCTTCTAATCTGTGGCATGCTTCTGTTGCTAGGAAATTTCTGTAAAATGAGATTTAGGGAGACTTAAATGCTGTACTTGTGCCTATACTTTTTTTCCCACTTCCTCCTCCTTCCCATTCCTAATGTTAGATATGGATCATAAATGTCTCATTTTGCATTTCAATAAAATATATTTATGCATTCAGATCTTTCATCAACTGTTAGAGCTTCAAATATTTTAAACACAGGGGGAAAGGCACATGGGTTTTGGAGTTTGGTAGTGTGTTACAGGTTTTTACATTTTTTGGTTTTTTTTGCTTTTGCTTTTTTAAGAAATTACAAATGGTACCCAACAAAATCCAGGACAGCAACCAAGCCCAATTCCCCCAATATTTTATTATTAATATAAAAAAGAAATTGGGGGAATGTGGAGAGGTCTCAGGCATTTTTTTCACCTAAAGGAGACAACCAGAATGAGATGAGATGCAAATCAGTGCTCTTATCTAATGAATAATGCAAATGAGTGTTCTGCATATAGAAAGTCAGTCTGCAGGAATTCTCTCTGCCTCACCTCACATTTCTTGTGGATTTAAGCACTGTGTGTCACAAGGAATTAGAGAAAGGAATTGCCAAGTAATGACAGAGCCTTGGAGCCCCAAGTCAGTGTAGACAGCAAGGACATTAAGATGAGTAGTACAGAAAGGGAGGGAAATGACATCTCACTAAAATGAAAATGTTGCTATTTTTCTTTCACCTAGTTAAAGGAATTGTATGACACTGTAATATGCAATTAATTGTATGGCTGTTACTTAAAAGTATCCTTGACCACACTTTTTTAAAATTCTATTTATGTGGTGCTGAGGGTCTAACCCCGTGCCTCACACTTGCGAGGCAAGCGCTTTACCACTGAGCTAAAGCTCCAGCCCTCCTTGACCACACTTTTTTTGGGAAGGATTCCTGAAAAATTTAAAAACTCACCTTCCCCCCAACCCTTACTGAAAGAAAAAAAAAAAAACCTATTACCACAATATTTTACTTTATCTTTCACACAAGTTAACTAACACTTTAGATTTTTTCAGTAGCATGACAGAATCCACTTAAAACTGCACTTTATATAACTTTCTAAACTACTTGAAAGGTACTCAATTCTTCAAATAACAATTGAAAACAAACCTTCATTTACACAGCACATAATCAATTGATGTTAACCATGGGTGTGCTCACAGTTACTTTCCAGTCATGGGTTATTTCGCTGAAATACATTTTTGATTTAGAATTCACTGCCATTGTCTCTAGTTTTGTAAGAAAGCAGCTCTGAATACTGAATTCTTTCCCTTGTGCAGAATAACTGTACATGACTTAGGTTTTTTTGTTCAATCCCTTTTTCTGCCAGTCCCACATTTTAATCAATCTAAAAGAGTGTCCAACTTGTGCAAGTATGATAGATTCTATTTTTCATCAAAATATTTAGGAGAGAGCTTTCAGCTTGAGGAGCCACCTGCCAGAAGGGAACCTACAACACAATCCTGGGGTTGTTTAGAGCTGTCCTTAAAGAGACCTTTAAATACATTAGTGGATTAAAGTTAAGCAGCAAAGATTGACTCTTTTGATGAAAATCATTTGAAATATGTTGCAAATTCCATGCTATTAGAATTAGGGGGTACCAACCACACATCATCCCAACATATATCCACTGTTATAGTAAACAATTATTGGGTCACTTTTGCATTTTAGTTTTGTGGTTTCACTCTCTTTAATTCTGGAGAAAACACACAGATAACAAAGCTTGCTAAGAATTATATATTAAGTACACCCAATAATGCTCTGTGTTAAAAGGTAGTGTTAAAAAGGAAAGGCAATACCTTTGGAGTAGGAAATGGGTGGCATTTATTTGAAATCTCAGAATGCACATGTATTTACTTCTCAAGACTATGTTCTATAGCATATTTTTTACACTATAGAATTATCTGCAAGTCACAAGACCAGTTTCTATATGAAATAGAAACAAAAACATAAAATTCCTATATATTAAGGCATTTTTTCCCAGTTGTATTTAAGGTAAGTGCATATTTATGTTTATATATGTTTACTCAATCTTGATGGAAGAGGCATCCATGTTCATTTTATTTCTAAAAAGCTTAGATATCTGAGCCCTTCATCAAACATTCACATTGACTTTGGGAAGGAGCATAGAGAGAAGCCAGATGAACTTGATTATTATGCTTACTAAGTAAAAGGGTTGACTGAGATGTCCACACCAGTATAAAACAAGATCTTTGTGAAATTCATCACCTTATAAAAATGCAAATACATTTTCATTTCCTAATGGGTTTTGCAAAGGGAGGCATAGATTTTATTACAATTCCTGGGTTGTTGCCAGAGGTGGAATCAATCCACATTCATGTCTTCAGGCAGGAAAATATAAGGCAATCTCTGGTATGTACATGGTAAGGGTGTAAAGGGCCTTGAGTTAATAATGTGGGCAAAGGTAAGGATCCTATGTTGCTGGAGGTTCAAAGCTGAGCCTCTGTCCTCCTGCAAGTTGGACAGCCATTGCCTGAAACACTGCCTCCTATAGCAAACCTGGACTTACTCCATCACAGTGTTCCTGCTCAGACATTCCTGAAAAAGGAACCAAGATAAATAAGCAGAAAAGCTCACCCCAAGGGAAATGGAGATAATTCAGGAAACAGAGAATGATATTAAAATAATTCAAGAAATCCACTCAAAGAGGTTCAAGAATGTTTGATATTCAAAAGTAAACTATTTGGAAAGAAATTATCAAAATAATAATTTGTTATTTTCAATTTTTAAAAATTCTATGGAAATAAATACCTAGAAAGATAGCATAGAATAAAGCCATAACAGACAATATGATTAAAAAAATTAAAAGAAAAAACTATAAGGTACATAGAAATGCCACAGTCCGGCTGCAGCAAAATAACCAGGGGGTGACGAACAACTTGTGTATGTTGATACAGCAGGAGTGGGAGCTGTTTATTGTAGGACAGGAGAGGTATTTATCCATTCCACACAGCTTATCTTAATTAACATAAACTGGATACAGCAGTCAACCAATAAGAAATCTCCACACTTAATGGCTCCCTGGCGTTACTTCACAAACCACTCCCTCTGGCATTTTGCCAGGCGCCATCCAGACTTGTTTACAGACTCTAACATTTGCCAGGTGCCATCCTGACTTGTTTACAGACTCTAACATAGAAAAGTAATTCTGATTTTTTGCCTGCTAGGAAGAGTTAAGAAAGAATAGGATGGAGAAGTTATTTAAAAAAAAGATAATCAAAAATCCTTCCCACAAGAAGGGTATGAGAGTTTTAGAACAAGAAGATCCACCAAGTGCCCACAGCAAATGAATAAAAGAACCAACTGGATATACTACCATAAATTTTCAAAAAACCAAGAATTTGGTAAAAGTTCTAAAATTCTTATGGTATACATAATTGTTGATCTCTACAGGGTGCATCTCTCAGGGCCCCTGCCTGGTTTTTATCTTTGTTTTGTAGGGAGGGAAGGTCTAGAGGAGGAAACTTAGAGGAAATATTTTCTATATTACTGTCAATCTAAGGCATATGATTGACTTGGAATATGAGTGGAAATAACATATACTATGTCCAAGCAGATTTAACTGTCAAAACATTCATCATAGCTGCATTCTCTTGCCAAGAGTTGAGAATTTCCAGCCAGAGCTATTCTTTAGTCGAGACACTAGACTTAAGACATGTGAGATTCAGCTAGAGTTAACCCACAGCTAACATGTTTTGAGCCATTAAGATTTGGGGGTTCTATATCATGAAAAACTACCTTAATGAAATCTAATACAAAAGAAAAAAGTATCTCCCATCTAGAAAAGAAAATAAGTATGATATTTTAGCACCATTGAGTCTGTATCTTTTGAATTATGAACAAAAATATTTTTAACTTAGAATTCTGGTGCCCAATTTATCAGTCAAAGTGAGGGTAAAATAGAGACATTTTCATTATACAAGCATCTATGCAAAGTTCTCTTCTAATACCCTTTAAGTTATTTAAAACTATACCCTAGTAAAATGAAGATAAAATAAAAATTAAACTCAGGATCAAGAAAATTGTGGGTCCTACCTAGGAGAACAATGAGTAGTAGTTCCAGGAATAGATTTGCAATCCCTGGAGGAAGAGATTGACATGATAAATGTGAACATATAATGAAGAAAAATTGGGAAATAGTGCAAGAAACAAGGAAAATAAAACTCACAAGAAGTTATGGGCTAATCAGTGTAAAATATGGCATGGTTTTCATAGTTAATGAGAGTTGAAGAAAAAAGAATTTCCCTAACACTGATACTCTCCTTCTCCTTCAACTCAGGCTAGGTTCATGGCATTTGACCTATGGAAAGGGAAACAGAATTATAGCCCTGTGCTTGACCTGGTACTGAAAAATGTTTGCATAGGTTTAACAATGTAAGTTTGGTCTGATGGCTTTTAACTTAAAGAGGGAACCTAAGAAGGCACATAAGACTTGGTTGTATTTGCCAACAGAATGAAAATCTCAACACTACAAATGGTAACCTAAATATAAATGTAGCTGACTAGAAGTGGGATATGGAAAAGGGGGAGAAAATGAAAAAGCTGTGATGATCTCAACTTACTAGGTGGAGGATAGAGAGATCATCACCTGGGCCTCTAGGCCAGCCCAGCTCCAGGGGTGCATCATTGGGTTCCTGAAAGTCAACTGACCAATAATAGAGTATTTCTGAAAGATTACCACAAAGGACTACAAATAATCACCTAAATATCAATGAATGGAAAGACGAGAGGGAAAATGGCAAATTATATAATTGTCTATAATGTCATCTTTAAATCAGAGCAATGCAGTTGACCTGGGGATGTGGCTCAGTGGTAGAGCATTTGCCTGACATGCAAGAGGCCCTGGGTTTGTTCCCCGCACCACAATAAAACAAAACAAAAAACCACTAGAGCAACACCAATATTGCCTAACATTGGTAAGTCAAATAAAAGGAAGATCAATATCTTAGTGAAACCTAATACAAAAGAAAAAATATCTCCCATCTGAAAAAGAAAATGGTAGACACATCGCCCGAATTGGAGGAGGTGCGGAGCAGAGCCACCGCCCGCACCTGCAAGGTAGGCAGACCTGCGACCGACCGGTGGAGCAGGCCCAGCGGCCCGCCAGCGTGGTAGACACATCGCCCCAATTGGAGGAGTGACGGAGCAGAGCCGCCGCCCGGGCCTGCAAGGTAGGCAGACCTGCGACCGACCAGCGGAGCAGGCCCAGCGGCCTGCCGGCGTGGTAGACACATCGCCC
>NW_026000078.1:6346321-6380945 GCF_001458135.2 Marmota marmota marmota | reverse complement strand
CAACAACAAGTGCTGGCGAGGATGTGGGGAAAAGGGTACACTTGTACATTGCTGGTGGGACTGCAAATTGGTGCAGCCAATTTGGAAAGCAGTATGGAGATTTCTTGGAAAGCTGGGAATGGAACCACCATTTGACCCAGCTATTCCCCTTCTCGGTCTATTCCCTAAAGACCTAAAAAAGAGCATACTACAGGGACACTGCTACATCGATGTTCATAGCAGCACAATTCACAATAGCAAGACTGTGGAACCAACCTAGATGCCCTTCAATAGACGAATGGATAAAAAAAAATGTGGCATTTATACACAATGGAGTATTACTCTGCATTAAAAAATGACAAAATCATAGAATTTGCAGGGAAATGGATGGCATTAGAGCAGATTATGCTAAGTGAAGCTAGCCAATCCCTAAAAAACAAATGCCAAATGTCTTCTTTGATATAAGGAGAGTAACTAAGAACAGAGTAGGGACGAAGAGCATGAGAAGAAGATTAACATTAAACTGGGATGAGAGGTGGGAGGGAAAGGGAGAGAGAAGAGAAACTGCATGGAAATGGAAGGAGACCCTCAGGGTTACACAAAATTACATACAAGAGGAAGTGAGGGGAAAGGGAAAAAAAAGAAACAAGGGGGAGAAATGAATTACAGTTGATGGGGTAGAGAGAGAAGAGGGGAGGGGAGGGGAGGGAAGGGGGGATAGTAGAGGATAGGAAAGGCAGCAGAATACAACAGACACTAGTATGGCAATATGTAAATCAATGGATGTGTAACCGATGTGATTCTGCACTCTGTATACAGGGTAAAATGGGAGTTCATAACCCACTTGAATCAAAGTGTGAAATATGATATGTCAAGAACTATGTAATGTTTTGAACAACCAACAATAAAAATTTTAAAAAAAGAAAAAAAATTAAAAAAAAAAGTATGATATTTTTACTACCCTTGAGTCTATGTTTTTTGAATTATGAACAAAAATATTTTAAACTTAGAATTCTGTGTCCAACTTATCAGTCAAGGTGAGGGTAAAATAGAGACATTTTTCAATATAAATTTAGGCTTATGGAGAAAACTGCTAGAAGTAAAACAGAGGCAAATTTTTTGAAAGTTGCTTCTCAGACATGAGAATGGGGAGGAGTAGGGCAGGTCACTTGCTTTGCATAGCTCTTCCACATATTTTTGTTAGTAAAAGAGTACTACTTTGCTCAAAAGAAACTTTAAAGGCAGGTAGAGGCAAAGGACCTTGAATATTAGTCACTAAATATTTGAGGGCATAAGAGTGGCATGTGCATTTCATTAAAGTAATGATTTTGACTAACTGAACTAGCAGCTATGAAGAGAGATGAGACTGAGAAAGAATGTTGGGAAATGTGAGTGAGATCAATGTCTTCACTGGGGCCATTTTTCCCCCATAGGGAATACTTGGCAATATCTGGGGGTGCTTTAGTTTGTCAAAACTGAATCTCAGTATTACTGGCGCCTATTGTGTACTGGCTAAGGGTGAAGGGTGCTGCTCCTCATCCTACAATGCATAGGTTAGCCACTACAGCATGAAATTACTCATTCCAGATTATTGATTATGCCAATGTTCAGAAATCTTGCCTTAGTCTGTGTATATTCTAAGATTAGAGATAAAAAGTCACCAAATTGGCAAGTGGCAGGAAAGACTAAATGAAAGAAAGAAAATCAGTGGGAAATGGCAGTTTTCAGGTAATGTATATACAGTCACTGAAAATTAAAAACAAACATAAGTTTGAAACTATAGAGTGTGAAAATTTATATTGTTATCCATATTAGTGAATTCCCTAATGTAGTACAGCATTTCACTCAATCTACCAACTTAAAAAATACCAATATTCAGATGAACACCACAGTTTCCTTAAACCTTACATAAGAATACATGCATTCATTCTTGCCAGGTTAATGCACTTAACACTGATGTTAAAATTTGTACTTTACTAAACAAATGGGTCTAAGCAATTCTTGAATTCCTCAGTTGAGGATCAATACAACTGACTTATTTATAAGGGTTAATTCAATGAAATTCTTCCTCCAATATAGCTTAGATACAGATAATTAGAGCAAAGGTATGTTCTTCATGTCTGTGGAGCTACACAGTAATTTTTATTAAGGTAAAAAAATGTGCATATCATATTTTTCCACACCTCCCTTATCAAAAGAGTTGATGATTGTTGTTGAATGGGGAGAAAAAGTTATATAATAGAAATAGGAAACCACTTAACTTCTACAGCAATCTATTCTACCATTGTGCTATTCCATAAACGTAGATGCTTTGCAACAAGACTTTATTTTAAAATCAAAAGCTGCAGGTTTTCTACCCAGTAGTAAGTTCCTTGAAGGTAGGAACCTTGTATTATTCAAATGCTCTCCCCTCTAAATGCCTAGCCTTGAAACTAGTGAGCCCTCAACAAATAGTTATTGATTTGTACTGAATTGCTGAATTTAATTTCATACAGCCCCCAGCAAGAATCTGTACCTGTCAACACTGAAATTACTTATGTTCTTATGCAGAGACATAACCAACTGACAAATTTATGAATCTTTACCAAACTGGCCTTAAAATTACTTGTGGTTCTCACCATGCCTATGTTAAATGAGTCTGGAATTTTCATGCCAAGTTGAAATATGGTGCCCTAGAGAACAGCCATGATTGATCTCATTCGAGTAAATTTACTCATTGCCCCCAACACTCCACTATTATTAGAGACTGGCCTTTTGTTTCAAATTATGTAATAGCTTTTCATAGGAGACATATGTCTCATGCATTGCTTAAACTTTCTTAGGGAAAAAAAAAAACAGGAAACAAAAGGAAAAACAATACCTCAGTGACATTAATTATTTCAGCATGTCTCTCAGTGCTGTGAAAGGAGGACTATGACCATTGATTGCCACTGAAATGAGACCTGAAGGAAATATTACAGTCCCGAAAACCCCACTTACTGTTCTCATGGCTCTAAGAAATCTAGTAATATCCTGATGGTTACCTAGGGAAACAATCCATTTCTCCTATGAAGTTGCCCAAGGCAGTAGCCTGCTGCGTGCTGGTACCAGGATCCTTTTTTCAGGTTGTCGAATTCTAAAATGCCTCTTGCTTTCTGACACAAAATTTGATCAGGATATAGCATACCACTTGACAAAGGTCTCTCAAATCCCAGACAAACTTGCAAAGAAATCTCACATTCTGATTGCACTATTGTTAAACTTTACTCTTTTCAATAAGCTGCTTTTACTTGAGTTTTGGAGCTCTTAAATGCATCACAGAAGAAACACTGGGCTGAGCTCCACTAGGCAAGCATAGTTTGGTTGTGGAAACCAGAAAGCATTTGCTGAATTTGAAGCTAGTATTATAACTGCTGTTCAATATTTTATGGTATTCTATCTTTCATGCATTCATCAACTGTGTATTGATCAAATAAATAAATAAAATATTTAGATTGTAAAAATCGTTAAGTCAGCATTTTAAAATTCATTCAACCAACTGTTGTTTGTTAAGTATCTATTAAATCCCAGGGATGGGACTCAATTCTGGAAATACAGCTGAATTATCCTTGCCCTTGAAGAATTTATGAGCTAAAGTCTCAACCCTGAACTTATATTAAAATTGTCTAGGCAATTTTAAAAAATATCTGTGAGGTTCATCTCTCAAAGTAGGCCCAAACTAATGGCATTTCTTAAAAACAGCCTCACAGATTCTGCTGTGGTTCTGGGTGCAAGATCCTTTCTCTAACAGTTGAGTTACACAAACATACAAGAGCCTAGCATGGCGTGACAGTGGCTGGCACAGGCACAGATGCTATGGGACTACTGTGGAAGGTCATAAAACTCAACCTTGGTGGGGGAGGATGACCAGAAAAAAACAGTGGTACCAATAAAAATAGCCCTATAGCTTCTAGAGAAGAACTTTCCAAAAAGGGCCAGGGAAGAAGGTGGGAGGGAATGGGGGAAGTAATCAAGAAGATATCTATATTTTAGCACAATAAATGAATGAGCAGATGTCCAGACAAAGTGCTCCAGTCCACAGACAAAAGGCCAGGAGGCTCAGCTCAAACATCAGCAGAGCATCCTTCATGGGGCTCAGCTCAGACATCATCTGTGTCTGATGGGCAAATGACTTCTTTGATCTTTGTCTTCATCTACAAATAGGGGAAAATAAGAGATGCCTCTTGTGGTTGTTACAAAGAACAGAAAATAAGGCAGCACAAAATGGACACTCAATTAATGGCCATCATTACATATATGTTGTTCTACCCCAAATATAACTTGAAGAAAACAGTGGTTTACAGATTGGATGGTTGGTAGTTCCCATTTTTTGTTTAGAAGAATGAAATCTCAAGATACATTATAGTATACAGTACACATTATTTCTTATGCTGAATTAATCCTGAACAGGATTCAACTTTCCACTCCCAATAGTAGGGGTGACAAGTATAATGCTTTCAGTCATCAAGATCAGAAAATTCGGAAGGAATTTTTTTGGGAGGATGCCAGGGATTGAACTCAGGGGTGCTTAAACACTGAGCAACATCCCCAACCTTTTTATATATTTTATTTAGAGACAGGGTCTCACTAAGCTACTGATGCTGGCTTTGAACTTGAGATTCTCCTGCCTCAACCTCCTGAGATTCTGGGATTTCAGGCTTCCAGCTTTAAGGAATTTAAATTCCATTTAGAAAAGCAAATTCTAAAACTCAAATCTCTCTCCCAGGACAAAGAAAAAATTCTCATCCTGGCACTGAATTCTTTACTTCATAAAATCTCTTGATGATTGAAATTTGCTTATCTATCTTAGAATGGTAGGCAAGGAAAAATAGTTTGGGTTTTTTTTCTCTCTCTCTGGATTTCATTGTTCTAAATGAAAACTTCTTAAAATACTTCACACTTCTTTCATCCGATGCAATGGTCTTCCATAAGATCCAGAGAGCTGCAAAACTTTCATTTCCAAGGCCTTGGATATGCTATAGCATCACCAATGGAAGTTGGGCTCGACATACAGTTTTTCAGACAAAGCAGAGTGTTGCAGGGCATATTTGTTATCAAAGAAACTTTGGCCCAATCCTTTACTCCTTCCTTGCCCAAGAAAATACCAGGTTATTCAATTTATCTGTTACTAAAAAAAGAGAAACATCTATCTTTTCAACTAGGTCTTTGAAATGGGTATTCCTAAAGAAATCCTAAGTCTTTCTGCGTCTTGGACTAGACTATCTATGACTCTGGGGGTGGGTGAGGAATCAAAGAGAAAAAGGAATAAAACATAAAATGGAAAAGATTTCTACAAGAGTGAATTGTGAGGAGGCTTTAAGGTGAGTTGAATACTCCCCCCACCCAATATCCTGGCTCAATATATCTCAATAAATCATGAAAACACTGATATATGATTCTTTGAAAAATATCACATAATGTTTTGAAGTGAAGTATAATTTCAGTTCCTACTGCAAAGTCATTATGATGTTCCTGTGGACCAGTTAATTTTTTACTGAGCTCTCCTATACCAACCTCACATCAATCTGGAAAGAGAAAAGTTAAATCTTTTGAATAAGGTGATTTCTCTAGGAAGGCAGCTGTTTACAAGTCAGTTTCACTGTACAATAACTGCAGAAGGACTCAACTAAATTCTCTGCTTTAGAGTTGGTTAAGAAAAAATATTTTCTTATATTATCAAAATCTACTGAGTATCTACCTATTGATTTTTTTTTTGAGAGAGAGAGAGAATTTTTAATATTTATTCTTTAGTTTTCGGCAGACACAACATCTTTGTTTGTATGTGGTGCTAAGGATCGAACCCGGGCCGCACGCATGCCAGGCGAGTGCGCTACCGCTTGAGCCACATCCCCAGCCCTGATTTTAAAATGCTTTTTTAAAATTTTCCAGAGTAAATTAGTGAATTTATATTTATAAGAGTCTCCAGTGACATATGTGACAGTTTATAATTTAAGGCAAATTCTTAATCATGTTGATTCCATAAAACTCCCGTTTCCTTTTAAGACAACTTTTAAAAACAAAGCCAATATCTGCCACATTCCAACAATGTCTCAATCAAACCATTGATAGCTCCTCTTTCCTAGTGACAGTTCAAGGATAGTGTTAAGTCCTAAGAGTTTTGGAACCTGACTTCATACATAAAGATATACAGGTTAAACATAAGGAGTAGGAGACCCAACTGCCAAGATATTGCTGATTGTGTGACTTTGGACAAATTACATATCTTTTCTGTACTTCACTCTCCTCATTTGAAAAGTCAAGGCAATAATGGTCTAGTGATTGAGGTTGTTTTGAATTAATTGAGTTAGCACATATGGAAGTCCCATAATAGTGCCTGACACATAGTAGGTGTGGAATAGAAATTAGTTATTAGTTAATACAATAATGTAGGGTCCTCAAGAGTTCTCTTTGCAAGGAGTACAAACTTTTGGAAGTTGGGATGAATCCCACCTCAGTCTTTCATTAGCTGAAATGTCAGACAAAACTATTTCACCTGAGTGTCAGGGTTCTGAGGGTAAAACAAGGTCAGTAATACCTATGTTGTGCAATGGTTTGATGTCATGCAAGTAGCAAAATGATTGACATATGTGGTTAAGTGGTTATCTGAATAGCTCACAGCAACAAAAGTGCATTTACATTAAACTACCAAGTTGATAAAGGAAGGGAAACAGCAACTGAGTATAAGTTAATATTTAGCTCTAACGATTCCTAGATCTCTCACCTGCCACCTCAAAAAAAGATTTTAAAAAATCCAGGCTGTGAGTAAAAAATACTTTCCTATTTCAATGTAAATGTGAGAGTCTAGAAAATTGGTGGTGACTATAGTTAGTTTTCAGGACTCATATTCACTTGAATAAGATTTTTAATTGTCACTTTTAGTGTCCAGAAATACTGGGGGCTTTCTGCAAGTGGATGGGAAGCTCTGTCTAGGAGGAGCAGGGAACCAGAATTCCAAAAAAATAAATACAGCAGGTGTGCAGAGATTATACTGAGAATAAGTGCTTCACAAAGCCCCGTGGAACTTGGCACAGGACAGCCAGGAGCCTCGGAACCCTGCTGAGACACACAATGGCAGGCCAAGAAAGTACCAAGTGTCTTTGCTTCAGCCAGACTCCTTGAGAGAAGAAAACCCTGAATATCATATCTTAAAATTCCTTTCAGTGCCTTCCGTCAATGGCTTTGAGAAAAGGCTAAAAGACCATAGCAAAGAGAAAAAACTGTTTGCTGGAAAATGGAAGGACCCCTAAGTCCAAAACTCAGAACTGGTACAAGAAAGAGAAAATTAGCAAGTGTTAAAAATACATACTACATGAGAAAAAAACGATAAACATTTACTGAGCATTTTTTAACATCGATAAATTGGCTATTAATATTTTTAAACATTAAAAAGGGCACAGAACATAGTATTGATTTGAAATATAGAAAATGTCATCTTAAAAACCATATATGGTTTTGACCTGACAAAATAAGATCAGTCAATCTGTTTTTATTGTATAATTCAACATAATGAATTTTTGTCTCATTAAAACATGACTTGGGACACTAAATATTTGTTTTAGTGTTACAAGTAATAGTAGTCCTGTTATTCAGATATGGGGAATGTACTCCTTACTACAATCTTATTAAAGTGCTCTAAAGAAAGAAAAAGGAATTACAGCTTGAATATATTCTTTCATGTGAAAAGGGTTGCCTATATCTGATTATAAAGTCAGCAATAGTAACTTGATAAATTATAATGTGCATTCAGAACCTGTCCTGTAATAGCTGCTTTAAAACCAAAACATATGAATGATTCTAAATAGTCTATTCAATTAATTCATTTGCAATGGTTTCGATTACCAACATCAATAATTATGTTCAGTTTTTATCTGGCTATTAATCTTAATGGTGTTAAATCTGCCATTTAAATAACTATATTTTACTAGTGTCATCAGTAACAATAATGTTTGGCTTGTAATTAGTTGATTTATCATTCATTAACACTAGTCAATCAGTGTTCCCTTAACCTAGTGAATCATCATGTAAAAGATTATCTTAAACATCAATGAAATGTTGCATGGGTACTGATATTTGTCACTTGCTTAAATTTCCAAGCATGACGAAGTTGTGGACAAGAGAAAAAGAGATATTGTATTTATCTTTTTTAGATTCTAATCCTCTTTCAATCTTATTTCCTTTAGGTCTTAAAGTATATTCATGTAAGAAACTTATATAGCTCATCAACTTAGAAAATGGTTATAGACTCCCTGAAAAGCAGATGTGATTGTCTTTCTGATGCATCAACCAGCTAGGCTACAGTTACCAGTTACTAGGTGCTGTCTGTGAAGGTATTTTGTAGATGGATTAATATGACTGATTTTAAGTAAGGGAGATTGTTCCAGGTGGTCTAGGTGGCCATGATTTGATTGGTTGAAAGGCTTTGAGAGCAGAACTGAGGCTTTCCTGAAGAAGAGGAAACTCCAGCCATGGATGACAGCTTCAAACAGTACCCAAGAGCTCCAGCCTAATCTTCCTAATGGCCTGCATTACAGATTTTAGACTTGTCTAGCCAGCCCCACAATCTTATAAGCAACACATCTCTTCATATATATCTCCTCCTAGTTCTGCGTTTCTAGTTGCAGAGAAGATCAGCAGCCTAATCAATGATAAGACCTGACTGATACAGCAAACTAGTTCAAGGTGTCTTGGGGATTGTATCAGAGAAAAAAAAAAGGAGGGGGGATGTATTCCTTGCCCTGAAATATATGCCTTGGTGTTTTAAAGTTAATTACTGGATATCCACTTGCTTTGTGAAAGCCCATAAAATACAGATTTTCCAGACAGGACAACAGCATAAATTATTCAGATAAAGACCTTCACCATTAGTGGTCCCCTGCCCAAGGCACAGGGAGTGTGGAACTCAGGCAAAAGAGCTTTGGAAGAGTAGGCAGGAAAGGCAGTGTGGCTGTTTTGTGGCTTGACCAAAGGCCAGCCCACTCAGAACTAGTATTTCTAAAAATTGCTTTGGATTCTTGCTCAAGTATGAGCTTATCTTCTCCCCAGTGACCAAGACTTTATAGAAATGTATATACCTCATAGGATTTCATTATCAAAAGGACAGTTCACACCACACATCAAACTCTAAAATAATCTTGCCTTCCTTGGTAAAATTCACAAATTTAAGGAAACCGAATTGAATGCAAAGACTATAGAGTTTAAAAATATGTGTGTACATAAAACTAAATGTCTGGTTTTACTATGTGAAGAAATGTGGGTACATGTTGGGTAGAAAAAAAAGAAGGCTAGCCTATATAAGAAAGACTAGTAATGGCTTCAGCAAATTTCAGCCTATCCAAACTATGGTGAATATTTGAAATGCGTGACAAATTTGATTGAGTTCTCAAACTGTCATGTGATTCCCCCCAAATTATCTTGATTTCAAAATGTTTATTTAGCTTTTGTTGCTGTTTCATTTCTGAGAATCAGCCCTATATAATTGAGAGACTGAGGAGCCCATCCTGAGTTTGGAAGACTAAGGCAAAAACAAGTAGAATCACAGATATCATTATCAATATGAAAAAATATATGATGTGCTTGTCATCATACTGATACAATTCAAAACATAGGTATTTTAATACAAATTTACTACTGGGTTTATTTTGTTGTCATTGGTAAATGACAAATAGATATATTTCAAAATAGATATATTTCTATTTTCCTCAAGGGACCCAGAAATGCTCATGAACAGGAGTAAACAGAAGCACAATGTCAAGTTAGAGTAAAGATATTGGAAATTTCTACTGACAGAAATATTACTGTCCAGCATATTAAAAAGAAATAGGATTTGCATATCTGAAAAAACATTCTTCTGGATTTTACAGATTAATAATCTGTCGTTAATAATTATAATTAATAATTAATAATCAAATTATAAACATGGATTTACACCTTCCTAAAGTCATTTTTATTAGAACCTGGTGTTAAGGTCCCTTTCTCCCCTGATGCTATTCTAAAATGAAAAGGGGGACTTTACTAGTGGTTTCCTAGTCTGGTTATTAACCTCCATAAAAAAAGACAAGGAGAGGAGGGAAGGAGGAAAAAGCAACTTTTGAGAACAGCCTTGCTGAGTTCAGACCAAAACTACATGAATAATCTTATAGTTTTGCAGTAAAGTTCCCATTAGTTATACTGTAAAATTACTGGGTACTTTTCTTCCAGAGATCTCCAAGTTCTTTTCTGGTATAAATTTGTCAATAGCCCAATGCCTCTGATCCTGTGGTGCCCAGAGGAATCTGTTCTGGCATGATTTCCATGGAAGCCTTTCATAAACCTTATGACAACCCAAGGTAAAAAGCATCAATAATAACTACAACATTCTTTTGCCAAGTGCTTACTTAACTAACAGACATGTACATAAAAAGAACAAAGAATGTCTTTGAAAAAATCGTGAACTCAAGGGCAATATATTTATATCCTTCTGAAATGTACTGAAGCTTTCATTCAAAGATTAAACTAATCACACAGGGCAATTAGTACCTAATGCATATACTTAATTAAAGTTAATTATAATCTTAGATAGATGTGGTGATCTAACAACTACCTTTCACTTGTTATACTTAGAGCAAGTTATTTATTTTTTCAAGCCTTTTTTTTCCATTTGTAAACAGACCATTACCACTTATATATTAGGATTTAATATATAAGGTACTTGAGGTCATTTAAAAGTTATTTTTATACAAATATAAATTATTAGTACAAAAATATATCTCAAACTTAAGGCACTTTAGGGATTTTAATACTGAGCATACTGAATCATATATAGTATGTATCATCCTATTCACTTAATAAACTGGGAAAAAAGGTAATAATGCTGTCCTTTAATTTATGGATAGATTCTTCTAGAATAAAGTCATTGGTGATTATGCATAAATTTGTACCACTCTACGGTTGAACATGGTATTATGGCATTATGAAAGACTCATATGGTATTATGAAGATTTGTTTTGGAACACCAGGGCAAATCAAATAAAAACGCTTTTAAGTAGTAGCACAAATAAATACATAATAAGATTTAATGAAAACTTACCTCTCTGTAGCACTTTCCCCTATTTTATGTAGTCCTTTGCATTCTATAAAGTACCTTCACCTACATGATAGTGTTTAATGGTTGACAGATTATAAAATGGGAGAATATGCCAAGTGCAAGAAAGGAGGGTACTGTGCTATGTATTGGAAAACATGAGGACAGCTGAACAGGACTTCCATCAATTCATGGTTGTCACAATTACAGTCCAGATAGAGCCGCACAAGGAAATTATTTTAAAAGGGAAAAAAAAGACAAGGATTTACAGTTTCCTTAAGCTGGAATGTCCTTCTATTTCTTCTTCCATCTCATAAAAGTCTACTCTTTCCTCAAAGCTAAACTCAAAGATCTTCTCCTTTTATGAAGCTATTATTGATCCCTGTGAGTTTGCACCAAATGCTTCGTTCTGTGTTCTCATAGCTCTTGATATGTAGCTCCTTTCTCTTCTCTGTAAATAATTATTTACTTCATAAAGCTTCTTGAAGGCAGAGGCTGTGATCATTATCACCCATCCTGCCTAACACAGGGCTTTGCAGATCAAAAAATTCCATAATCACATGCAGAAATGAACTGCTTATGTGGAAAGAACACCATTAAGTTAGAGAATGTGCAATTGGGAGAGCCTACTAAATACTCTCTATTAGTAAGTTTCCATTCCTATGGTAATGAAATTCCCGGACACAGCCTACTTATGAAGAAAAAGAGGTTTATGTAGCTCACACCCAGTTCTGTAGATTCAAAGTTCAAGATCAGGCAGTCCTATTGGTTTGGCTCCAAGTGAAGACCCTGGTCTACATTGTATCAGAGTGGAATGCATAGAGGACCAAGTGATTACATTTCAAATCAGGAAGCAGAGAGAGCTGGATGGGGCCAGCCTTGATCCTTTTACAATAACACTCTTACAAGAACTAACCAGGATCTCCTGAGAAAATACTTTAATCCCTTTAATGGCATGCTCCCAATGACCTAAAGCCCTCTCGTTAGACCCCAGCTCCTACAGGTCTACACCATGTTCCAGTATTGCTACCCTGGGTACCAAACTCCCAATAGATGGACACTTGCTGGACACTCAAACCATACCCAAACCATAGCATACTCCCACAAATTATCCTAAAAAGCTACAGTCAGCCAGATTCAGCATGAGGGTACCTTGATTTCATAAATGATGGCAAAGACAACAGTAAGAAAAAGCAAAGTGACAGAAAGGGAAAATAATAAAAATGAATAAAAGTGGAAGGAGCAGAGATTTAAGAAAGCAGACTGCTAGGAGGATTCTTCAATCCATCATTGGATACTGAGGCCACTTATATACCAGGCACTATTCTAATAGCTGGGGATGCAACAGACATCAGGGCTCCATTTCTGTTCTCAAGGAGATTATAATCTGCTGTGGAAGGCAGACTAGAAGCCAATAATTACAAAATGAAGTGGTGAGTGCTTTGCTAAGGAAAAGTACCTGCTACCACAAGACAGCTGCTAAAATACTTCACACTTACACTGTCTTAAAAACATAATTCACAGAGGAAACAAAGCTAAATTTCTATTCCTATGATAGCAGAGCTATTTTACTATAGGAATTTCAATTATCAAGGTGCATATCTTAATAGCTTTACGAATGTATATGCAAAACCAAAAGCATCACTGAGCAAAACTAGCCTTTGACAACATCCAGACTTCCCTCAAGAATGGTCTTTATTTTCCTATCACCACTAGCTTTATGATTATACAGTCCCATAGGGACATAAACTTCTCTTTTTTAAAATTTTTTGTATATATTGTTTTAGTTGTAGATGGATACAATATCTTTATTTATTTATTTATTTATTTATTTTTATGTGGTGCTCACGATCAAATCCAGGTCTTCACACCTGGGAGGCAAGCACTCTACCACTGAGCTCCAGCTCCAACCCGAGGACTTAAACTTCTTAGAAACATTTATCACAGTAGCAGTTACTGGTATACTTGTTGAATATGTTTCTCCCTGCCATTTTTTGTGAGCTCCAAGATGTTAGGAAGTATGTCGGCTTTACTTTCTTTGTATCTCTAACCCGTAGTACTTTGCTCATACAGGTGCGAATTAAGTTAAATTTAAAATAAATTTTAAAAAAATAAATTTAAAATAAAAGCTAAAACAACATTTGTCATTTTTATTACCCAATGCCATATGCAGTTTATGTATGAGCTGCAAAAGCTCTTTTTCACTGGGTGGTACAAATTCCCAAATGCAGTGTGTGTCCTGCAGAAGATCAAGATGTAACAGAAGTCTGTAGGATAGCAGCAAGCACAGCTGGGCAGATTGTGCCCAACAGGAGGCAGCCCTGCCCCACTAAGCTGCTTTGAGGCTGAGATCTAGCCTGTTCTCCCTCTTTAAGCCATCCTGTCAGAGAACATTTTTTGGAAAGAAACAGCACCTGTTCTCAATTCTCACATTCACCTTGATAAAACTTTTTACTGTTTCTGTTTGAGCATACTATACCCAAAAATCATGTGAAATAAAAAGTACAGCTGGAGTAAGTTGAAATTATGGAGGTAAGGTTTCACCTAATGATAAAAAACAATATTTATTCTATTGACTGGGAGTGTAGAGGCAATCCACTGGACACCTTTGAGGAAGGGGGCAGCATGGATAATACGGTTTCCAGAGAAACTGAATTAATACCCAGCCTTTGTATTTCCCATGAAGGAATTTCTCTCACTTGCTAAGTTTCTACAAAACCCAACATACCAATCTCATTTCATTAATAAAATGAGTTTTATTTATTTGCATATTGATTTTGTTAAATTTTTTTTTCAGAATAGTTATGTTGTTTTCAGGCATGTCTAGTGTAATTGTTAGTGCACTGAGCCATTATAACCTCAGCGCAAATGTCATTGCATCCGTGAATTATTATTTTAATACTATTTTATTTGGAATACATTTCATTTACTTTAAAACCACAGTTCTGAAATTATGCTGATTTTAAATACCTTGCTTGGAGCCTGAACCTCACAAGCAGTTAATTATTAAATGCCATTAGTAACATCAGGGATGGCTGGACAGTTCACAGAAAGGTGATATAACAGGAAAACATCCAGAAGATCCCTTCAAAGCAGAAAATGAGAATCAGAATGACTTGAACCTTTTAGTGACAGAAATGATCATCACACTGATAATGATAATTGATATTTGTTGAATACTTACTATATGTCAGGCACTGGGCTAAGCACGTCATCATCTTATCCCTCAGAAGAAGAAGCAACATAACCTGACTAAATTTTAATTTGAACCTTTATGCCTGTTTGAATCCAAATAAAATATCCTTAATGGCATGCACCATGTTAGACTTTCCAGTTCTGAATAACTAGCTCTAAGTGTCAGAAACTTAATGAGTGCACAAATTTCCTCTCTAGAAGAGGCAATTGTCCCCTCTTAGGAGGGCATAAAGCCTTACTGATGAATACTCCTACAATATAGCCCATATTCTCCTCAAACAGATAAGAAAATAACAAAATGTGTGCAGATCTACCTTCCCTGCCAGTCTAGCTGGAAACTTTCTGGCTGTGGTTTTAATTGGAAATGGAACCCTTCCCTTGCTGTCCAAATTTATTACAGTTACACATCACCCTCAGGTTTTCATCTAGGGGACAAGTCATTCTCGTGATGGATGAAGCAATATTTATATATATCATCTTGCAAAGTAAGCAACAAGACTTCCAGTTGTTATAGTCCAATAATGAAGAGAGTAAACTTGGAAAAATTATGTATAGCTAACAAAAATAATTTTAAAGAGTGATTATTGAGATAGGCAGATCTATAATGCCACTCTTAAAATTTGTTGCCTGCTGCACAAAGATCAGTTAAAGAAGTTTGCTCATAGTTTGATGGAATGTTTATTTCTTCAAATTTCATTCTTCCTACTGATTTACCATTCTGAATATATGCAAGTGGTGCTCATATAACTTCCACGTGATTTACTTTTAAATAATTAAAACCAAGATGAGAGATTAAGAGCCATGGTCCACATAGTTTTATCAAGTATCCTGAGTTAATTATGCTTGCTCTGATAGATCATAAAAATCTAATGATAAGCTAAGGAAATAAGAGAAACACAATTTCTTAAATGTATTTAATTATATTACAAGGGGAAGCATATCAGTGAATAAGACAAAACAAAACTTGTTGAAGGTTGGGGTTGTAGCTAAGTGGTAGAGTGCCTCGCCTCAAGTGTGGAGGGCACTGGGTTACATCCTCAGCATCACATAAAAATAAAGGCATTGTGTTCATCTATAACTTAAAAAAATTTTAAAAAAAACTTGTTGAGGCTAACCCTTGTAATCTAATCTGTTGGCAGGGATGCAACAAGGTGTATCTAGCGTAAATTCTTGTTGTCTTCAAACCAACAATTTGGCTTCAGGGTGCATACCTCAGGAAAAACAGAAACACAGCAAAACCCTTGCTCATACACACCAAGAGACTGGTGGAAACTACACTCTCATATAGTGCCTTGAAATTCCAAAAAACTAAAACAAATAAGAAAAAAAATCTAGGAACGTCCTAAATTCCCATCAAAGAATATAATTTTACAAGGGGTGTGTGTGTGGTGTGTGTGTTTGTGTGTGTGTGTGTGAGTGAGAGAGACAGAGACAGAGAGTAGCATTTTAATATGAACAATATAGATTGCACATATCAAATGTATAATCTTAAAAATAATGTTGAAAGCATATTTTAGAATAGTTTTTTTAGGATGATAACATTTTAAAAACTTGACATCAAAACTATTGTTTTGAATGCTCAAATTTGGTATGAAAAGCATAAAAACATAAACTAGATGCAACACCAAATTCAATTCTTCCTTTGGAAGAAGGAGATGAGGAATGAATCAGGGAGTGGGGACAAACATGATTTCAGTTCTGTCTCTAATGTCTATTTAGGATTTTAAGCAAAAACAATATGTGACCATTGTTAATTCTAAGTGGCATTTGTGTATGTGTTTCTTATGCTTTTATACATATCCTTCTGTATACCTTAAATAATCTCTAGATTAGCAATGATACCTCATACAATGTAAATGCTATACAAATCATTTTTACACTCTATTGCTTATGGAATTGCAACAAAAATAAGTTTGTACATGTTCAGTACATATCTAAATTTTTGAATATTTTTCTACCTAGTTTTGGTTAAATCCATGATATATGATTTTCAGATAGGGAGGGTCAACTCTATAAATATATATATAAAGTTATATTACATATATTATTTATATTATATCATGTATCATATTATATATAATAATATTATAAAAGATAAGTGATTTTGATAATAGAACAGGCATGAGAAGCTGGAAGATCAACTAGAAGATACAGCAGAGCCTCACCTAGAGAGAAAATTGGAAGGGCCCTGGTTATTAGCACCAGAGAAAGTGAAAGTGGTAGGATTCGCAATATATTTTGAAGGTTTTTCTAACAGAACTTGCTGAGATGTTCGTGAGCAATATAAAGGAGTTAAGGAGAATTCCTAGATTGTTTGTTTGAGCAGCTAGATAGATGAGTGTAGGATGCCATTTACAGATGTGGAAAATACTAGAGGCAGAATCGATTCAGAGAGAAAAAAAAATCAAGAGTTCTATAACAAACACATTAAGTTGAAAACACCTAGTGGACATCCAAGTAGAGAAACCATGAAGGAAGTTGGCTATAAGGTAACAGTTGTTGTTGACACTGTCAAAACAAAACAAAACAAAAGCATCCTGCTAACTACTTCTCTCAACACCTCACCCACAAGAATGTGATTTTGTTAACTAGCCAACAGTTGCCGACTTATTATTCTGGTTTGAGATGGTGAATACAATATGTACTCAGCTCTCTATGATTTCTAACAGCTTATTTCCATTTATATGAACACATTAATGGAAAAGAAAGCAAGAATGGAAACAAACAGTGTTGACTGGTTCTCTTATCCCTGAATGAAGACACTCATCACATAATGCATATTTCCAGAATTCCATATGCCCTGTTTACAGAATCCAATTTCCTGAGGTTATTTCAGATAAAAGGCTTTTTAAATAACAAAATCATAGTATCGCAGCTCATCGTCCAAATCATAAATGGGATTTTTTTAAATGGTGCTCGCTCACACATGTTACAAATAAAATCAGGGGGGAATAGAATAAGTGCAGGACATAGGTATCTGAGTACCTGGATTTTTCTTGTTTCCTCTACAAATTGCAAATTTTACTTAACCTCATAACTACTTCACCTGGTAAACAAGATTTATGGTAGAATTGAGACTACAAGAACCAACACAAGTCAAACATTTAATACAATGCATGTAAGTTCTTCATAAACATCAACTACAAATACTATGTGTAAAAATATGACACAAACCCAATTCAACAAACATACAATAATTTCTATGTACATCTGATACCATGCTGAGCACTGTAAAAGTGCTGATTCCTGTGATAGCTAAATAGAACATTATTCTGCACTACATTGTAGATACATTGATGAGAATGTTCCTCAACACTTCATATAAGATTAGTCTTTCTAAACTTTGAAATCAAATTCCATATGCAGTGGTCTAGAAATCTACAACCAACCTCAGATTAACATATTGGCCACGAGCTCATTCTCTCTCTGTCATGCACATGTCCTCTTGTGTAACTTATGCAGACCACACAGGTTGGTTCTCCTCTCACATGAGAGAACCTGCAGATGGTCCATTATGTAAATGGCCTTGTCTACCCTGACCCACAAATCAATCTACAACTTTTGAATGTCACTTTCAAAAACATTGAGGCCTCCGGTTTAACCTTCACATGACCCATAAATCACAGCTCTCCCCGTCTGGCAGACAATTTTTAGTTTTACACATCCCACACTCATGTCTTCTGGCACCTATGCACACACTAAAATATCTTCCCTTGAAATACAGAATTCTTTTTCTAGAACAGTCTTCTAACTTCTCAGCTGGTTTCATATTCCTCACACTTGACCAATCTTTTCTACCCATTTAGGAATTCTTCCCTCATATAAATCAATATAAAGGAACCTTGACAACATTGCTGAAACACAAGATTAATTTTTAGACCATGCTTGGAAGTTGTTTGGAAGTGTATTTGATTCCTTCATTTTATCATTTATAAGAAGGAAAGGGATCAACAGAAAAGAAACAAAAAGTTACAAGTTATGCTAAAAAATCATTGTGAAGACATGACTCGATGATAGATAGTATCAGCAGCAGGACCCCTCAATGGACATCATCCTTCTGGAACAAAAGGGCTATTTCTTTGGACTGGAGCAATACCCAGCTCAATTCCTCATTTAATATTTCAGAAGTCAGCTCCAAAATAGGTCAAAAAATGAAAACCAATTCTGGTTTTTTTTTTCCTCAGCTCACATCTTTAATTTTCATGGAACAGATACTATGTGAATCTATCTATTCCCAGCAAGATGAGAAGAAACTTACAACCTGCCAATCTCAGTAACTTCTTTTCCAATATTATGCTTGTAAAACAACTTCTATCATTTTCTCCTAATGTAAGAGAAGAAATTCTGAAGTTTAAAAATAGTACATGAAAACTCAGTCTGCCCTTTGGTCTGGAGAATTAAAACCAAAGTAGATTTCATACCAGTAGCTCTATACAAAGAATGTGTTTCAGTACTTAATTATTTCCAAAAGCACTGATTCTAGGTGAAAACAGACACTTTGCTTGAGGGTAAATAACAACTTTGCAAAGTTTGTAAATTAGGAACAAAAGACCCAAAAGTGGGCTTTCAGATGAAGCTTTTCTAGCCCCAAGACTATGGCTTCCTGCCACCAAAATCTAGTGCAGGAATACATACCATGTTCACAACATGAACAATGTGGAAAACTCTCACAAATATGATCTCCTCTAGCAAAAAGGATGTTTATACTGATTAAACTAAGAGAAAATGGAGTTTGGATAAAAAAAAAATCAAATTTACATATTTGTTTTTTAATTGGTGGCTTTAGTAGACAAATTAGAAAAGGGGTAAAAAGTACAAAGTAATGAAGCTAGTACATTTAGAGATAAAGAAATTTAAATGCCCAAGAAACATCAAAAATCAGCCACTTCCATAAGCAAATGCAAGCTTCTTTTAAAAAATGAAATTCCATTTTCACCTCCATATACATCCTTATATCAATGTCAAGTTTTAAAAATTAGAACCTAATCTAAAAGAGTGAGGTGGAAGTAAGGATAATTTAATCTTTATCTTTTTTGGAAAACTACGTATTCTCATTTATGTGTTAAAGAACTATATTAGAAGAAAATTTGAAAATATTTTGCAGTATTGGGCAGATCTACTGACTTAGACATTTGTATAACATATTGGTAGATGGATCAATTTTTAGAGTGGAAAATTTGACAGCACTGGTCAAAAGCCTTATGGTATAAAAACGGAATAACCTAAATGTCTAGACTGGTTGAAGGAATGTCCATGTGATAGACTACTATAGAACAGTGTATCTCAAAAACATAATGTTGAGCTTAAAAAAGGAAATTATATGATGATATGTATAGTATTTTCCCTTTTATTCAAGTTTCCATACAATGCTACATATAGTTCATGTATCATCATCAATATATTATTTTTCCACCATTTTTTAAATAAGAGAAAGGAATGTAAAGAAAGAAAGAAAGAAGGAAATACCAGACAACACAGCACATAGAAAGGGAAAGCCTTGTCTGTATAGATAAGTGTATATTCACTGAGTTTCAAACTAAAATATTTTTCCTTCTGTGGGTAATTTTAAAGCCACAGGTGTAGCTGTGGTGTGATCTACAAGGTGTGATTTACCCATCTTCAACCTAGTTCCCAAAGAGGTCTCCTGACTTGGCTCTGCACTATGTAAACAAAGCTACATTTCTTCTACCTACAAAATGACTCTCAAGTCCGGACAAAACAAACAAAGGCCCAGAGAAAAGGACCTGCCTAACTCCCATGACACTTCTTCCTCCATGACTGACATAAAGACTGTCCATTCAATTCAGTGGCAATTCTGTCCTTGAGCAAAGTATAGTTCTACCATTCAGCCTCAATTCAATAACACAATAAGCTCAATATCCTAAAAACACATTCATTTAATATGTGGGAGATGAAGGATCTGTTTAGTTAAAGAACACTATCCTGATATTTGTTCATTCTACCATTAACCAATAGCCAAAACCATGGAAACAGCATCAAGTTGCCTAGGTGGAAAGATAAAAAAAAAAAAAAAAAGTTAAAAATTCACATAATTGAATATTTACAGCTATTAAAATCATATTTTTGAATAGCATATGAGAAATAAATGCAGAAAACATAGTAGGAAATGAAAGCAATTGGTAAAAATCTATATGTGATATGATTCCAATTTTGTAAAACAGAATATGTGTTATACTTAGGGAGAGAGAGACTTGTAAAAGTGTTGCAAAATGATTCTGATGTTGTGTGTAATGTTTTCATATATCTTCAAAGTTATTTATAATAAATGAGAATTACATCTCAGAAAAAAATATTTATAGAGGATTCCATTAGAAATGGAAAAGATTCCTGGGCTGGGGATGTGGCTCAAGCGGTAGCGCGCTCGCCTGCCATGCGTGCGGCCCGGGTTCGATCCTCAGCACCACATATAAACAAAGATGTTGTGTCCGCCGATAACTAAAAAGTAAATATTAAAAAATTCTCTCTCTCTCTCTCTCTCTCTCTCTCTCTCTCTCTCTCTCTCTCTCTCTCTCTCTCTATCCCCCCCCCACCTCCTTCTCTCTTTAAAAAAAAAAAAAAAAAAAAGAAATGGAAAAGATTCCTCATATATAGTCTAAACAGATGGAAAGATACTTTCATTATCAGAACTCAAAGTAGATTTTGTCTCTACTATCTCTCTTTTGAAAACATCATCATGAGCTGCCCAAACATAGTAGCTACATTTTTCTTGTTATTTTTTAATTTACAGAGAAAAAACAAACATTGGATTTATGATAATATTTCTCAAGAAATAAAAAACATTCTTTTAATCATATACTATATTCAATTGATTAATTAATTAGCTAAAACCATGTCATCATTTGTTGCCTGGGAGAATATTAAATACTATGAGGAATAAAAGCAATAAAATGTATAGTCTCTGCTAAATTTGGATTATATGTCAGCATATATACTCTCACATAATATCTCATTTAAAGAATGGTGGTAATCCAGTTAAGAGTCAGAATACAAAAAAGACGTGAAACAAATAAATATGTATGTGAGCACATCGAACAATAAGATGCTTTAAGGTGGAAAATGATGGAGTAAGGCAGGGTTACTGTTCATCTATTTATCTCCATTTATATATCACTAGATAGATGTATAAATATATAGAAAGCAATGGATGATACAGCAGAAAGAATTAAAAGGTCAAGAGAATGATATCAGCTGAAATTGGCAGGAGGTGTATACAGAAAATAAGTTGAGTTACACCCTGAAGGACGCACTCTGGAGATTAGGCCCAAGAGCTCTCAGTAGCATGTGGATAAATCATGCTATTGTGGGACACTGCTTCTCACTCTTTTCAAGTGATGTTCCTTTAGATTCAGAGCAGATAGGATTATCTGTTGGGGGACTGAAAGAGGTAACTCATAGAATCTATCACAAGGCAGTCATTATCTGAAGTGTCACGTTTCATCTTTAAACTTTTTGGTTTTTAAATTAAAAATGCTTTCGTTAATCTTTGTGTGAAGTCCAGGCTACATGGTGTATTTTACTCAGCATATTCCAGCATCTCCTATGTATATACGTATGTGTGAGTATGTGAAACTTGTCAGTTTTCTGGTGTTTTGTTCCCTGTCCATCTTGTTATGTATAAGAAGGTCTATTCATTTACCAGGTTGCTAGACTGTCATTTAAATGCTGCAGGAACTTATCTGTCCCACACAGCATTTTCCCCACTTCTTTTCTTTCTGACACTGCTTAACATTAGGCACTTAGCTACCAAATAGCGTTTTCCAAGTGGCCCTTTGCAGTGACATGCTGCAAAATAAGGTTTTGCCTTAACATTCTGAGTGTTGCTCATCCTTCTCTGTCCCCTTGTTCCCAGGGTACATACTACTTTGCATTCATTTTGCTTAGGATTCTACTTTGGCAGCAGTGGACATATGTTATTTAACTTTGATTCTCACTACTGCCAGTCGGTTTTACAAGTTCTATACCCATTGTTCATTTCACTTTGTACACAGCTGTCTGGAATTATACCTGTGAAGCATTAGCTCTACAGAGACGAAAGCACTTGTGCATATAGGAAATACTATCTCAGAACAATAAATGACGTGAGATAGTTTAAGGTTCTGTTACCCCTGCCTTAATTTTTATCAGTTCCATCTCAGACCACCCCCATAAAACATGCATGTTATGCCAATGCAGCTTCAACCCAAATCCAGTAGTCCCCTTCCAATCAGATTGCCAGCCCTAAGTCCCCTAGAAATGTCATGGGTCCTAATGGAAAGTATTAGAAAATAAGGCTTCATGAACTCAGATTTAAAAAGCAGGTAGAGTAGTTTATACTTGATGCAATAGATAACACAGAGCTATTGGAGGCTCCTCAACAACGATTCACTGGATGTAGTGATAAATCAGAAAGATTGATCTCTGTGGAACTTAATTCAGTACAAACATGAATTAAACTTTTCTAAGAAATACGTCTAAATAATGAACTAATAATAATGAGACGTTCATAATGAAAGAAATGAAGGGTTTTTTAAAAATTCCATTCTGGCATAATTAAGGGATAAATCAGTTCAAATGAAAAATGTCACTGTCATTAAAACTTCATTCATTTATTGAATTATGTTTCATGTGAACAGAGTGTATTTTTAAGACTATTCAATTATTATGTAAGTCAATGTCATTTCCAGTTTTGGGAAAATTGATATTAATCCCTTGTCACCGAAAATGTAACCAAGTTTATCAAATTAATTTCTCAAAGCCCACCTGATAGCCACCAGATGGCAACCTGAGACGACGTCAAGTCAGGAATTGAAGTTATGGATGGCCCTGAGAGGTTGTGCATTACCACTCACTCCCCGGGGTTCTTTGAAGTCATAAAACACAAAGGCTTTCTAGGACTTTTGTAAATTTCATTTGAACTTAATAAAATATGCTCTATCCACGATGCTTGCAGTAATTAAAGATTCTTTTTTCTTAATAGGAGTCTATTTTGAAATAGCACAATATGGAGTGATCATTAATAGGCCTATTAAGGTACTTGAATAAATGCCTATCAAGAGTGCAGCACACATTAGTAAATTTCCTACAGAAAATCCATTTTCATTTCAAATTCTGACATTTTATTTAGAAAAATTATACCCTTTCTTTTAATTATTTCAGTAAACACAATGAGGGCATTGCTAACTACACCTTAGAGTACTTTATTTTCTCCTTTTTTTTTTTTTTTTAGTAATATGGTTCTGCTTGTAATTAAAGGCGTGCTGCATTAATGATGCTGAAAGTCTCCAAGGGAAACATTTAATGTCCACCTCATAATATTATGCCCAAACTACATGCACAAAAGACTTTTTAATAATCTTTGTTTCCTAATTTAGTTTTGATTGGCTCTGAAATCCATGGCAGCACTGAAGGGCTCCCATTTCCATCGTCATCAGCAATTCTGCACCATAAATCGTACACATGCATATGACTTCCGTCTGTAGGCTCCTTTCAAAGCTTTTGTTTAACTTATCCAGAAAATTAGCTTCAGGCTGGAAATAATTGCAGATAATTTTGCCATTTTTAAGCCACTGGGGTGTTGCAAGGAGAGATGACAGCTAAGTTTGTCTAAACACAAAGAACAAGTTAGAGCTTTGTGTTGTCACTTTGGCTTTGCATGTGGGTTCAGATCATTCTTCCTGCTCTTTATGCAAATTGAAACGACTTGTCACTCAATGATCTGTGTTTCCTGACAAAGATATGTTACCTGAAGCTTGTCATGTGGCCGAAAGGACAGGATTTACACAAACATGTTGTCCCAGACTAAAAAATAAAAATGCTTAGTTCTCCTCTTCCCTTCAGATTCTTCCCCCTTAGCAAAAGCATAATTTTTTTAGCCACTATAAACTTAAAAAGAATATGATAAATTAAAAAGAAGATACATAGTAGCTTTCAAAATGTACAACTGGTATATATGTTATCACCTTA
This sequence comes from Marmota marmota marmota, assembly GCF_001458135.2. Classification (NCBI taxonomy): domain Eukaryota; kingdom Metazoa; phylum Chordata; class Mammalia; order Rodentia; family Sciuridae; genus Marmota; species Marmota marmota. Next base: position 6,356,731 of record NW_026000078.1, on the reverse strand, counting down.
TTTTACTATTTCTTTAATTCTCCCAGAAAACTAATGTCTACAAATATTTGGACAATGAATACACAACATTTCAAATTACTTGACACTGAAGATTTATTAAATATGTCATTCAGATTAATAAGCAAAGACCTATTATAAAATGGAATCATATGTTTCTCTTCTAAAATTTCACTCTGTATTAAAATGACTGCAAAGTTCATGGATAGTCACTGTCATATAATGATGGAGCAAAGGCAAAACAAAGTAACACAAACTCTTAATTCAGGGCCAGTGAGCTTTAATTTTATATTAAACAAATGAGCTATGGGAATTATAAGACATTTCTATGACCCGATGTCCTCTTGGTGCTCAACAGTGCTATAGTCATAGCTAATAAGGGTGTCACTAGCTGAGCAAGTGAAACTGTTTGCAGCAAACATTTACATATAGGGGCTAAGTAGTGATTGTGCTTCTCTGGCAGCTACCCTGATGTAATAGGCTATAATGACTTGCAGGGAGCAGGTATGGACACAAGTGTCGGGATGGGAATGTAGCTCAGCGGATGCAAGTGTCAAGGAGGGACTAATGTGTGAGTCATAACACAAATGCATTTATGGATCCCAATTAGACCTTGGGCTAAGGAGCACCTAAACAAGTCTGATATGAGAGACAGTTTTATACTTTTGTGTCAGGAACCCTTAAACAAAAGAGTTTTTCGGAAAATCCAAAACATAGAAGTATTGTTATACTAGGCCATTATCATTGACTTGGCATGTAATATGCATACAAATAGTCCTAAAGTGTGCAATTTAAAGGCAAGATTATTTAATCTACTAAGCCAATCATATGCTTATTAAGGACTACAAATTAAGGATTGATAGGTAACATCTCACAAACCTTACACTCTCCCTTGGAAAACTATAAAACTCAATGACAAGTTTAAATCCACCAAGGCTTTTGACACTATTCTGTGGAGTTTTCTATACAGATGCAAAGTATTCCTCTTACTTTCCTGAATGCCAGCTGAAGGACATCATTTTAATTCTTTTTTTTCCCCCATTTGGCCTCCAACATCACTTAGCCAGTAGACTGGTTGGAATTATCTTGTTTAAGAAACTTAGGCCATGTCCCTTTGAAAGGCAGCAAAGGAAGTCCTGTTAATGTGCCCTTTCCTCTTATAATGGGAGAAAGAGGCATGCTGCAGACACCATGCTAGGTATACCTTCAACATGATGGACAGGAGCAGTGCTGAGCAAGCACTCTGGCCAGAGGCTGAGACCAGGGAAACTGCACATATAAATCATACCTTGAACACATCATACAGGACTTGTGCAAGCAGAAATGACACCCTAAAAGAAATATTTTCTATTTTACTTGGATCTATAAATTATTAAACAATGCTAGAAAAGGCGTATTGTTATAAGTGTCATGCAAACCAATATATAGAGCTACAGTGTTCTTAATAATATGAAGAGTTGGCCCAGAAGTTGTCCTCTGCTAGAAGGAGTAGAAGATTGCACAACCTATCACCTGAATAGCAATTTCATCCCAGATTTGAAATGAGATCTTATATTTGACCTTTCATGAGAAATTATTAAAGACCTTATATAAAGTCAACATGTACCTGCTTTTTTTTACAGATTTATTATAGTTTTACTAACATGTTTGAATATACTTCTCCAGAAGCCTGTGGTTTCTAAAATATAACTTCTTTGCCAAGCACATACCTGTCTGCCAAAGAGACGGGTCCTCTTTTTGAAATATTTAGTCTTTCAGGGCACTTTAGTCATAGTGACACCTAATAGCCAAGCTCTTTTTCTCACTCTCCACAAAATCAGGTTTAGACTATAATTCAAACCAGTCCCCAAAGGCACTTCTGAAAAATGGCAAGCCCTTAGCTTTTAGGTGAAAACACTCTTTATTGCTCAAAATTGTTTCCTGTTACAAAACCTTTTCTATAGTGCTCAGGCTAAGATGATCTTATGCTAATTTAACTCACTGGGGACTGTGAGCAGATGCTACTTTGATTAATAGTTTCACTATCCTGAAAATGCCAGGCCAGGTTCAAGATAATAAAGTCAGGTAAGAATACTATTAAAATCTGCCATAGGATTCTATCTGTTACATGGAGAAAAATAGGATCACAGCTCCTGTATCAAACAAAGAAGGTCTATAATAAAAAACAGCCACCTAAAACAAATGAACACAGTGTCTGAATTCCTTGGCACATTAACTGACACCATTTTAATCACCAAGCTCTTCATTACTACTTTATAGGTATATTTTCAGCTATGTCCTTAGTTGAAACTCAGTGTTTTATTCCAAAGCTATCTTTTCACATAGTATTTAACTTTCCACCCAGAAAAAAAAAAAGACACATAAGAACAATAAATTTTTGTAACTTTGCTTATCAAAAGGAGAGTATCTGAATTTGTATGACCCAGGTCATTATTTTCAGCAAATATGATCTCCAACAAGCACAGAAAACTGTGATCCTAGATGATAAAGGACTGTATGAGTTGGCAAATAAGGCTTTTCTGAAAAAGCATCTTGGGAGACTTTAGTCCCTCTCTCCTCTGCTTTTCCTCTCACTGGTCTCCTAACCAAGGACTTCCAAATCATAGCTGCTTTCTAATGAAGGAAACCAGGAGAAGGAATCTAACCTGGAATCATGGAACCTGGGGCTGGCTTCATATATGCATGTTAAGAAACCTTTGCAATTTTTTAAAGTTTGCCAGTGGATTTTCTCCTTAACATAACACATATGATCTACTCATATTCCCAAACTCCAATCTGAAACTTAACCTTCAATTGAAAGTAGAAAGTTCTAGTGCATCAATTATACTGTGCAAATGTAACTTCAGGTAGTTCAAACCTCCACAGAGAATGACTAGCCAGGTAACACAACCTGCCACCTGCAGATTCAGCTCTACATGAAAGGAGCCTTCACATTCACCACATTCATATTCATATGCGATTCAACCCCTTTAGGGGAAATACTCTACTCAGAAGGGTTGCCTCACCATTGCACAGAAGGACTCAGGAGGGTCTCCACAGGTAATATCCGGAGGATCCAGTTTCACTTTCAGGTATTTTGTCATGTCCGTGGATTCTGGCTGACAGGCCATGTAATCCCAAACTTTACCTTCTTCTGTGTAAATCTGAGTCTTACACACATCATAATGTCCCCACACCAAAGGGTAGGGCTGCATCACTGAAGACACTGTAACCCAAAGGGCATGAATGGACAGGAATCTTGACAAATACATTTCTAAATTCTTTGCAATCTTCGTGATTTATCTGTAATCTTTGTCTATTTTACATATACATTTGTTTATATATATGTATATTTGTGTGTATATATATATATATATATATATATGTCTTTATGTAGATAGGTCTGTATATTTTTTAAAAGAAAGAAAAGAAAAGAAAAAAGAGGATCAGACCTCAAAAGCAGAATCCAAAATCAGATGTGAAGGATTAAGATACTGTGCATGTTCAGGTATATTGAGGACTTTGGTGGAAGCCTAACATACTTGTGTGTTAGGCATTAACAGCAACTTGGAGCATTTTCGTCGTCCTAGAACATATCAAGTTTGGTTTTTGTAAAAGATGTCCAATAGCAGATAATAATTTAGCAAAGTGATGGCTCTCCCATTGTACATCTGATAACCCTGAGTGATCCTCAATGCTCACGGTTCAGAAGGGCTGCCCAGGCGCCGCTGAGATATCAGTATCGGAAGCAAAAGGATGTGCGTCTATCATCCGGTGTCTGTTTCCCATCAATCATCCTTTTCTTCTGGCACCAACACCCTTTAAGAAACAATAAGAGTAAGAGTTATTGTCCCGGAGTCAATGCATTACGAAGTGTATGATATGTTGACATTTTGGAGGTTTGATGCAATATCAAGCAAATTGGTGTAATCTGGATAACCTTTACTCAGCTGCTTTGCTAGAATGAGCAAACCAGGGAAATCATTCACATAGGGGAGATCTGATATGAAGGATTTAACTCTTCCCTAGCAAAGACAGATGTGTGTGTTCCAGGTGAGTTACAGGTTTTCGCTTCAAAAATTATTTCCATCTGAACTAAACTGAAAGCAAGCTGCTAGATTTAAACATTTCTCACATATCGCACTGCTAGAAAGTCTTCTAAGCAAACAATGAGGGAAATAAATGCTTTTATAACAATGACAAAGAAATGACAACCACTTGTATGCCTTTTGTCTCTTGGCAAAGAGAGTCTAAGAATCTCCAAGTTCCTTGTACATTTCTTAGCTTTTGTTAGCCAGAGTGAAAACTAGCATTGTTGGCACAAGCCTGTCCCTTTGGATTTGCTCATTATGTTGGGAGAATTTAGCATCTTTTGTTTAGTTGCATTTACTGATAAAGATAACTTGGCTCTCTGAAAAAAATAAAAAATAAAACCAAAGAGCAAATCTTCCTTTCATAAGAATTTTCTGTTTTCTTACATATTTTTTATAGGCATTACATTTGCATTTGCAGTTATTTTCTGTAACAGAAGAGAATTTGTCCCAAAGGCAAATATTATACGCTGCTTTAAAAGTAAAGCTCTGTAGTAAAATGCACAATTTAAAATGCACATATAAAAATAGCTGAGGGTGAGTTAACAGGCCATGAAACAGAATAATATGGCACTATTTCTAAGAAAAAAATAAAAATTACCGTTGAAACATACTTTTGGTAAACTGATAATGCAGCCTACTTAACTACAGATACAACTCATTGAAGAGTTTAACTGGCAACTTTTCTCTCTAGGTACCACTATCTAAATGTAAACAAATGCTAACATTTGAATCCAGGTGTTAAAAGCAAATGAACTTTATTAATTATTTGTTTCATATTCATAGTCTAAATTATTAACTACTTCTTTTTTCCTATTTTCTTTCTTTTTTTTTAATTTTTTATTGTTGGTTGTTCAAAACATTACAAATTTCTTGACATATCATATTCCACACTTTGATTCAAGTGGGTTATGAACTCCCACCTTCACCCCATATATTAACTACTTCTTAAATGATTCAAAAAGGACAAAAAAAAATCTACAGCTTTGGAAAATCCACTATAGACCCTATGATACACATTAAATAGTTTAAATATGGGAGTTCACTATCTTCAAACAATCTTATAAAGGAATTTACTATATTTAAATAATGCACCATTTTAAAATGAACTAGGCCACGGAGACTATGAAATGCCAACAGATGGTTGAATTGTGTTTCCATAGCAAAGTAATTTATAATAATTGCTTTATGGATGCAAGTGCAATTTTCATTATATTCGATTCATAAAATGTTATCATACAGCTGCAATTTGTGATATTTTCTATTAGGAAAAGTGTTGAATATTTGAGGTCTAGGAAGCAATAATTAACAATGTGTCTAAACACGTATAAACTAAGATTTGAATCTGTCTCTTCCTTGTATTGTAAAAACTATATTGTGCTGAGTACATTTTGAAATCTTAAGTTAAAAAGAAACAGAATCACAGAGGAGCATGTGTTGTGGCTACTACAGCCTTCTGCTTTGTTCAGACTCATTAGTAATTTTAAGTTGATATTTTCAGAAACGTTCAACACTTTGACAATTAATAATCTGAAAAGGCGTTAAAATGATATATATCCACATTTTCTGAAGGCATTTTTCAACCATGTTTACTATTGTAAGAAGAAACAAACACTGTAAAGTGTGAAGGTAGTGAACATTAAATAAGTGAAGCAGTGAAAATCAACTAGGTCAGAAATTATTAACTTCAATTCATCTTTTCAAATATACAGCAATTTATTTATCAAGAACGATATAGTCTTGAAAACCTGAAACTGTTTTGAATCTGAACTGAGGGAGCATTATATGTTAATTCATAATTCTATGTCAAGATTATGACTTCAAATATATATTTGAATGATCTCTGAGATTAGTCTTCACTTTTCTTAACCAATATTATTCATTAAATCCATTTATTCTTGGTTAGTTTGTCCTCATCCACATTTTGCTTTACTTCCACTTCAAAATAAAAGAGTGATCACACGTTTGTATATGAAAAACTTGGACACTAAGGAAATGTATGTGGACCTGTTACTGTATCCTGATACAACAGTAATCCCAATATAACGAATTCTCATTAAATTATATCAGAATTATAATGATGGTCATTACACAGAATTATGGACTACACCATTGATCGAATTTAGAGAACTGACAAGGAAAAATGCAGAGGAGTGCAAGATATTTGAATATTAGGCAGTTGCAGGACTGTGCGACAGACATTCTTGACAAGAAGCAGCCAATTATAGCTTAAATTTCTGGCATATAACCAGTTGTGATTAATAGTTTTCCATTACATTACAGACATATTATTAATGTATTAAAAATGTCAAGCTTTGGCAAGCACTAATATGGCATGGCTCAGTTAGTCTGCAGAATTTACATTTAATGAGCTCCCATTGACACAGAAAAAGATATTGACCACAGTACATTACAGATCAGGAACAGAGGGTCACTGAGCTGGTTTTTTAAAATAATTATTTGATTTTTTTTAATTCTGATTTTTACATTTTTAGCCTCTCTTACTTCCTTCATTTCGGGGTCTCCTTACTTTTCAGTGCCACACACATAGCAAAGAAAATCATTTTAACTTCAAATTAGTGAGGATTTAAATCTATGAACTTCCATGACACACAAAGGAAAAAAAAAAAAAAACCTCTGTGAAAATCAGGAATGTGCTATTGAAGCATAATTATGGAGTTTTCAAAGAAAATAAAATGATGTACAAATAGAATATGATTTACGCCATGACCTCTATTACCTAATGGCCCTGGTTCCCATCTGGCCATGCTTTCCACCAGGTTAAAAATATCAATAGCTTCTTAAAAGCTAGGTCATCATAGCAAATAGCTAGGCAAACCGATTATGAGAAGGACAGTCAATGACATATTTGGGGACTTAATATACTGAAGGTATCCCTTCTGGCCCATAACTGAACTAATTGCCAAGTAATGTGGCTTTTGAATTTGTCTCAAGTGCCTGGATCGCCTAACTAAGGATAGCTTCAAAAGAGCTCTGGGCTGTCCCAGCTTTAGTTCTTACTTTGCCAACCTTGGGAACTCACTGTAATCAAATAATGCCATCATCTCTACCTGTGAACTGAGGACTAAGAGGTCCTCTTCGATAAAAGAAAAAAAAAATACCCGTTAATAAGCCATAGAACTCTGGTGTATAAATTTGGAAAGCCAATAAAAATATGCCAAATTATGGCACAGCCCTCAAGTTCATAGATATTATTGATCAGCGCTAAAATGGGCTATAAAATGGCTTTGCATACATGGAACATATATTTTTCTGAGATTCTATCTAATTCCTTTCCACCTTGGATTCACTTTGTAAAAAGGCATTTCACGGGCCCTTCCTTCAGAGTGGTAAAAACAAAATAAAATAAAAATCCTCACAAAATATTAATGAAAGTAGTAATAATTAAAATGATAAACAATTGTATTCTATTCTAAAAGCAACTGTCAATTTCATCAACTGAGAGGAAAATATTGCCAGTAAATCTACTAACTCTATCTAGCTTTCAGCATTCATTTTATTATATAATCTCACTAGGAGGTGGGGGTGGTAGTAGTAGGCTATTCATTCCATAAATATTCAGCTCTTCAGGGGCACCTGAAATAGACAGCTATTGACTCATTCTTTATAGACATTAAGAATTTTATAAATATGCATGTTTCTGAATGGAAAGGAACAAAAGAAAAATTGACTATAATCAGACTCCATTGAGTGAAAAATAAGAGGAAAAAAAGACACAAATTCTATAACCTCTCAAAATTTGCAGCTTCCCATATGATCATAATGAGATTTATTACATAAGATGTTTTAACATATATTGAATGCTCTTTGCACATACTTGTCATGAAGAAGGTATCTTTGAGTATTCTTAATGGGAAATATAGGCGTCTTTTTATTAACTGCTCTCAAATATAAAGAATTTACCATGTACTGAAACATCATTGGCATATTCTAGTCATACTTGATTGGGTATTATGAGCAACTGCCTATCATGAGATTCTTAATAAAAACCAAGTAACACACCTTAGTATCAAAAGGTCTCTATTTTCACCAAGAGAAGACTGATTACAGAAATCAGCACACATTTTGCAGAATTTCTATGGATGGGATAATAAATAAAATTATTGCAGAATCAGTTAAGCCTAGAAGAAATCTGTTTAATTACCACATGAACAATAAATTTTTTATTCTCATACAGGAATGTTCAGAGAGCCAACTTCTCAAATACACCCATCTAAAGTTTTGAAACAAACTCTGGATAATAAAAATACAAATTATTTTTGAAAGTATACTAAGTAACTTACTGACCTATAATACACTGCAATTCACACATATGTACACACTTTTCAATACTGAAATACAATTGGTTTCCTAAGTTGTATGAAATTTTATTTCCTTCCAAGTAACTTGGTGTTCTGGTCACTTGAAAACTGTCTCCAAATCCTTATTGAGAAAACCTATTAACTAACTAAGTAAGGCTTTAACTTTTTTTTTAACATATCACCTGATGTTTTTCAGAACAATAATGGAAGTGAAGACAATATTTGCACCAGTTTCAAACACACAAAAGAAAACTGCAAAATACATTAGTCTCTTCCAAAAAATAAAAAAAACAAACCTGAATCATTTTAACCCAAATTCCAGAGAAAGCTGACAAAACAAAAATCTTAATAGGAAAACAGCTTTATGTCCAAATAAGGCAAGTTGCTTCTTTTCAAAATTTTCATGATTACCCTTCTTAAATTACACAATAGGAAATATCATCAAATAGAATTCACCTAGATATGTGAAATTCTGAATGCCCCCATGCAGGCCTTTTGTGATTAAATGTCTTTCATTTTATGGCAACCAAAAAAGAAAATATATCCCTTTTATATGTAAGCTGGAACAACACTGCATGTGAAAACCTTGGTGCATTTTTTTTTCTTTACGTGATGATCCACAAGCAGGGATCAAAATTTTATTTTAATGAAAAAAACTGAAAGTTGTTCATTTTCAAAAAATAATCCTGGACAGTTACTGAGCTCTTTTTTCTTTGCCAAAGTGAAAAGGGGGCAGGTAAGGCATTCAAAGTGACAGTTCAAAATAATTAAATGTGGGCTTGATGATTTTCTCACAGGTTAGAGATGCACCTCAAAGGCTAGACAAATTTTAAAAAAAACTTGACCCTCCCCCGAAAGAAGAAAACTTTCTGACAATCTTAACCACTAAGCATAGTTGAATGAATGAATTTGATGGAAACATCTTACTTTTTTTTATTCCTGTAAAATAACTTTTAGTATTTTCAATCCTAAAATGAGGCCTTATTTCTAGAGAAAATCTACTGCCAGATTCACCATATGTTTGGTGAAATTCTGACTCTTACTCAGAATTTTCCATTCCAAAGATTGACAAACTGTTATCATAAGGAGTAGCTCCATTCTTCCTTGGGCAAAGAGAAGGATGTGGAATAGGGGAAACAAAAGCCTCTATGCTCTAGAAATCTACATCTGATTCAACAATAAGAACTCAACCTGCGACTTTTCCAAATAAAGTTGCTCTCAAATCCCTCCTCTAGGAATTTTCCCCTCTTGCCTTGTAAAAATGACAACCTACTCTTAAGTGGATTTCTGGAAAAAAAAAAAAAATGGTGCCCTGGTGAGGTTACCAAAATAAACAGCAGAGGGCGCAGTTTCTTTTTTTATCTAAGTTTTCTCTTGTATGAATCACTTAATTGGTTATTTTGGGCCCAATAATATTCGGTATTATTTGTATTATATATAGATATCCACAGATTCATATCAGAGAGCAACTCAATGTCCCTTGCCGAATACATCAACTGATTAATGTGATGCCAGTGTCTGAGAAAAGATTTCAAACAGCATTCCTACACCTAGTCTTTCCCTTTTCAATTTCCCTTTCTCCCCAGCTGCACAACGTGGGATAGTAGTGCTTTAATCTCGTACCAATAAAGGAGATTAAAAGAAGGGGAGTTCAAAAGCTCTCGGTGTAGCCACCAGCTCCACAGGGCTGGCATCGGGGCAAGTTTCTTTCTCCCAAAGAAGACAATTGGAGAAAGAAAATGAGAAGAACAAGAATAGCCCTCCTGAGCGTTGTGTGTGGTCAAGTGTGTGAGAGACAGCGCGGTGTGTTGTCAGGCTGTGGGTAGAGGCACCGACCCAGAGCCCGGGCTCCCGAGACAAGAGACAGACACGTAACCTGCTCGGGGCGCACACCCAGGAAGACTTGTGTGTGGGTGTGAGAGGGTGCGGGTTGTGTGTGCGCACAGAGGCTCCGCGCGCTGCCTCCTCAAGGCGCTTTCCAAAGTTCCTCGCCCACCCGGAGTCTCCCCTCCCGCCTGTGG